>NC_044907.1:80500584-80800584 GCF_001633185.2 Quercus lobata
ACTGAAAAGGTTTCCAGGAACAAACCATCTTCATGACACATAGGAAAGATAAGGAACTTAATTTCGGTAAATAGCTATCAAAGTCAAGGATATGTAGTCATACCAGTTCCTACGATAGGGAAAATATTCTGTGAGATACTGATAAATGGAATCAATCACATATTTCGCATATCCAAAACTAAGTCTCAACCTCTAAAATTGGTTTTGTGCCAACAGTCGTGCATCTCAAAATTTTTGGAAATTTGAGTTTGCATCAAACAAGCTCTCTCTCAGACAACCAGAGGTAACAGAAATGACACTTTTGACGGCATCAGCAGCACTCATAACCTTCAAATTTGAAGAAATTAGATTCTCAGGTAATAGACAAAGAGATGAATGAAGACATCCATAACAAGAAAAATCTCCTCCTAGGCATAAATTAAAAGTGCTTATTCCATGAACTATAACCAATTTGAGGAAAACATAACTATAATCAGTACCACCTAAAGCCATTAAGGAGAACCTGCTAGATTGATGGTAGATTCACTAAATGAAATAAGGTGAAGGAAAATGTAAATTCAAGTTGTAGCATAGTAGTGTCATACAAGAAGTGTAACTTGTTGAGTGAAAATTATGGGTTAGATTCAGGTGAATGGATCCCAACCATAGCATTGTTAAACGTGCATAACAGCATTCCAAAACCTTCTGCAGCCACGAAAAGTGTAATTGAATACTAATCGATGACAATAAAACACAATGGCATCTAATTAAAAGCTATTCCTACGAGAAACTTTTAAATTCTACTTGGTGATCAAAGCAATAAAGAAAATTATAGACAAATCAATTTCTTTGTTTCAAGACATAGAATTGTAGACTTTCCTAGTTCTGAAGTTCAAATTGAAAATGAATCAACTAACATCTCCTTTAGATGATGAATAATCAGCCAAAACTTGTTAGAAACACAAACACCCAATTGAAATTAATTTGGCTATTATCATCGCAGCATACATTATGAGCTCCACCAATATTACTGAACTTTTAATAACATTCAAAACATTAGAATTCTATATTTCCAATGAACTCAACAACCAAAAAAATATTTATATGCAGTTTTAACTAGCTATTTCATCATTGTAACCATGACCAATGATGCCATTGGCTTTATATATAGACTCGAATTAGCACAGGCAATAAATGTAAAAGTAGGGATCCACAATCAAACATAGAACATAAGGGAAATTAATATGAAAGAATAAAGATTTCAAGAGTTCTTCAAGGTCAAGGCTGTCACTTAGAAACTGACCAAAAGCAAGAAGCAGTTCCGTCGGACCTGACCTTGAGATCCAGTAAGGACATAAGCCCTGACATCTTCATCCTTGCCCAAGCAAAGTCCATTTGAAAGGTTGATCTGTCATCTGAAGCATAAGCCCTTAGCAGTCTCACGGCTTTCTCATTAGCCATCAATTGCTGATGGACAAAAAGGAGTCCTCTCCCCTTTTACAAGCTCTAATAGTAGTGAGAGTCAAAAACTGCCCCGGATGATATCGAAGATAACAATGCCTGAAATTATGACATCCCCACTGCAGACACAGTCATTTCCAATGTTGCCAAGGATAAAGAAGAAGGCTGGGTGGTTCCTATTACTGTCTTGACAACTCATTTTCATCTCAGTGAGGAAATCAGGAGATATAGTTCGGTCAGGCTGCCTGGTCCCCTTGAAGTCGGAGAGGCGTTTCTGCATGAATTCACAGTCAATCTTCCCAATGTTGTGTTCACCTTCAGATGATCAAGAAACCAATACAAACCAAATAACTTTTTAAACCTTTTCAACTCCATAAGACAAGGGGGAAAAAGAAAGAAAAGCAAAGAGCTAGTAAGTAGCTAGAAGACTGACTATTTCTCTTTCATCAAAACCTCTATGGGCAAAAAGGTGAAGTGTCTGTATTATGTTATCATCCAGTCGTGGAATCTTGGGCCAGTGTTGTCACTGCCCCTGGGTACCTTTCAGTAGATTTCCTTTTTTGTTGATTTGGGAGAAGAGAAAGAGAAAGAAATAAGATCATTTGAAGAAGATCAAGCTGCAAACGTGGCAAGGAATGCTGAAATCAAAGAGGTCAAGGCGGCTAAGATTAGGTATCTGTTGAAATATGAATGAATGCTGTCCAACTTGTGATGTCAAGTATAATAGTTTACATCAGAGAACACCAATAAAATGAGTTATCAATGTAGAGTTGTTCTTTATTTTCAGATTAACAGAAATTGGAACAAGAAAAGTATTTCATTTTATTTATTTTAATTTTTTGACATTTTAGACTAGAAAAACATAACCAAAAAGTGCTTGAAAGAATTAGTTGGTGAAGTAAAGGTGACTATAACAATTTGTGGAAACCAAAACAGCAAAATTCACTAGGAACATAAAAAAACCCCTCAAGGTCTGACCTGCCTCTCGATGGAAGTTTTTATCACCATTTCTGTCAACCAAGAGGACCGAAGCATCACAACCCTGATCAAGAAAATCCCACACAACATTAAGACCAACAAATTAATACCTACAAATAAATGGCAAGAAATCATAACATACAAATTGCTGTCTTATTTAATCTTTTAATACAAAAATTGATACGTATACTAAGAATCACACTACTCACAAGAATTCAGAATTAAAAGTCACTTCATGGGCTATAAATCAAGCAAGATAAAAAATGATTGAAATAAGCATCTAATTGAAAATATAGAGGAAATTAGTCTACAGCTTAAAGCATCTTGGGTAGCACTAGAATATTTACCACCTCTCTTCAAGTTGGAAAAAAAAAAAGTGTTTCTGAAAAGGAGCAAAGCAAAGCTTTGGTCGGAATGGCAAAGAGGCGTTGATGAATTAAATGAGGAAATGAGTGAGACTAGTTGACTTGGCCGTAATACAAAGAATACACGCTCCATATTTGCTCTGGATTTGAGAAATGAGAATATAAATATATTTAAGCTCCGTTTGGTTCGATGGAAAACTTGTGTAATTATAGTTTTTCATATTTTTTAGTGTTTGGTAGCATAAAAAAATATGAGTCAAAGAAAAACTATCTTTGGTTAATATAAAAAGTATGGTTTATTTTTAAAGATTATTTTTCATTAATTTTTTTTGGAAAACAACTATATCTCATAGTAAGCTAAATAAGGGAAGTTAGGAGGTTGTTTTTCAACTCATTTAAAGTTGCTATCAAACATTAGAAAATAAAAGGAAAATTCTAATGTCACAACTCTGTGCACAACTTTGTGCACAACTCAGCCACGTGGCGAGTTGTGGTTGGTAGAGGGGTGATGGTGGGTCATCCCTCTACCAACCACAACACACCACGTGGTCGAGTTATGCACAAAATTGTGCACAAAGGTGTGACACCAGAACTACTCAAAATAAAATAGTTTTATAAAAAATACTTCTTGAAAAATGACTCATTTTCTAGAAAACGTCATTACTGAAACAAACAGAGCGTTAGGAAGATATGGGAATTAAGGTGGCATAGATAAATATATTTATAGTTATAGGCCGCGACAATTAGTAACAAGACAATTAATCCATCGTGTCGTGTTAGCTTATTTTATGGGTTGGGCCAATGATTTGGAAAATTAAAGGTCTTGTGGGTCACTCTATTACATATATATATATATATATATATATATATATATATCTCTTCAACCCGTTAATTATTAATAATATCTATGGTCTTGCGGTTGCGGGTCACTCTAAAAAGTAGCTCTGAAAGTGAAAAAATATCAGGTTATCCGGGTTAGCTATATTTACTGTTTATCATAATAATAATCCTATCTATTGTTTATTTTTATTTATTTATAAGACTATCTACTGTTTATTAAAAAAATTATTAATAATTTTATCAACTTTAGATTTCAATTCGCTCATACTTTCAGGTTTTGTCTCTGACTATTTAGTATTAGGACCATCAGTTTATGGAAATAATTAGCTTATGACAATAACGCTAGACATTTAGCACAATGTCAAAGACCCAGTAGCAAATAAGACAAAGGCATCCTCTTGACAAAATTATATTTAAATAGACAATAAGCACATGCGTCTCAAGGACTCTTTTATTTTTTTGAATAAAAATTAATAATTTACATTTATTAATATTTGGAAACATATATTTTTATTTCTCAAAAAAATAAAAAAATAAATTATAGAAATAAACGGTATCTGTAATTTTTTTTTTGAATGTTTGTTTGAAAATGGTATAGTGATACGGAGAAAAGTTTGGGTAGGAGAAAAATAAGATGAACGTGAGGGAAAAAAAATGCTAAATTTAGGAGTTCTCTTAGTTTTTAATTTTTAATTTTTTAAATTGGGGATGCTTTACTTTTATTTGGAAGAAAAAAGGTATAAAAGGGCTAAATTTTAGGGAATAAAAAGATGAATGTGAGGGGAAAAAATCTTAAATTTTAGGAGTTCTCTTTTTTAATTTAAAATGAAATTTGTTATTTAACATTTATAATTCTATTTCTTAGAAAAGTTACCCTTCATTAATGAGAATATTTTTTAACCAAATAAAAGTCCAGTTCAAACAGATGAATCATCTTATAGATACTATATATTAATTAAATCATTGTAATTTAGGCACATGCCAAAAGCACAAGTAAAAAAGAGGCAATCAAGAACTCAAGATCAGAGGGTTTTGGAATTTCTAATCATTGCGCATTTCTAATTATTTATACATACTTTTTTTTTTTTTTCCTTTTTTTATGGGGGCTGGAGTGGGGATGGTAGGATTTAAGAATCTTCCAAAGTAATATTTAAGAAACGTTTAATTAGTACCTTTATCTCTTAAAATTTGTATGTTTGGAGAAAATAATCACATTTTTTTTAAGTCATCGATATACTAGATCCCTTCAACCATGAAAACAAGTAACACCATTAGAAGACTTTAATCTTGTTAACGTCTCGCCAAGTCTTTGGTTATTGTTTGAAATTTCCAAAGACTTGGAAAGCTATAGTCTTGAATTTTTAGGCTATGTAAAAATTGTTTGATGTAGATTACAAAATTACAAACTAAACGTGTGACAATAATCAAACTTGTAGCAATTATGTTATCATGACCAGTTTTACATCATCCATTACTTTTTCCTCAAATAAATTAAAAATTAAAATTGACTATAATTAAATATCTAATTATCTACTTTTTAGTATGCCATGCAATGATCAAGAAAATTCAAGTTTAAACTCCAAATTACATCGTCATATCTAAAATTATTTTCAAATCAATCATTTAAGTTTCTTTTTTTTTTTCTTTTTCTTTTTCAGTCTTTAACTTCAAATATGTTTTCAAGTTAGTAATCCAGCGTTCAATCTTGCCATTACTTTAATGTTTTTCATATTCTTAAATGATATTATTTTAGTGAACTTAAGGATGAATTGGATGGAACTAGCGTATACTGTGGACTATATATATAGAATTTAAGGGTCATTCTGTTAACTAGCGTACACTATGGACTATATATAGCAGAATTCTTTGATGCAGATTCATTGATTAATAAAAACTTAAAAAAAAAAAAAAAAAAAACCCTAAAAAACTAACTCTGAAAGTCAGAATATCAGGGTGAGATTTATAAAAACTCCTTATAAACAAGTATCATAATATATAATCCTATCTACTTTACATTTATATTAGCCCATATTGATACCTGTGGTGAATATATTAATATTATTATTATTATTTATGTTTTGTCTCTCTTTTTTTTTTTTTTTGTTTGAGAAACTTGTCTCTCTGGCTATAATGGACTGATGACTGTTGTCAAGGACACTGCAAAATAAGAAAAAGGCATCATCCTAGCATAATTTTTTAATTAAATTATTTTAATTTAGACACATGCCAAATGCAAAAGTAAAAAAAGACCAATTGACCCGTTTGGTACATGTGTTTAAAAACTGAAAATTGTTGTTTAAAAATATTTATGGAAATACGTGTGGATGAAAAAGTATGTGGAAATACATGAAATGCTGTTTAAAAATTAAAAATGGTTGTTTGGAAACACAAACCAAACACCCCCTTAATATCTTAGAGAGTTTGGGAATTTCTAATCATTGCTCAGTTCCCATTCATAATGATTATGGTTTTGAAATTCCTAATCATTGCTTACATATGGTGCAGCTCCTGAAGGATGTTCTTGGCCTCCTGGTTTCCCACATTTTTATTGTACTATGATTTAGTACGCTCATGACCAACATGGGAGTGCTCCAATTAATAAAAGTTAGACGTAAATGCATTTTTGGTCCGTATATTTTAGGTCGTTTTTCGATTTGGTTCCTAAATTGATTTTGCTCCTAGGTTAGTCCTTGATTTTTTAAAATTGTTTTTAAAATGGTACCTACCGTTAACCCAGTTACGAAAAATGCTGAAGTGGCAAACGGATTTCACTATTTGCTGACATGGCTAATAAATAATATTAAAAAATACCACATTAGCATCTATGTCAGCGTTTTAATGACAAGTCAGCATTTTAATTAATAAAAAAATTAAAATAATTTTTTAAAAATTAAACTGAAAAAATTCAAAATCAAAAACAAAAAAAGAAAAAACTTTTTCAAATCCTCTCTTTCTCAGTGTTTGTGTCTATATCTTTCTTCTTTTTTCTTCTTTTTTTCTTTTTTTTTTCAAATCCTTTCTTTCTCTGTCTCTGGGTGCGTATTTGTGTTTGTATCTTTCTTTGTTCAAGCTTTCAATCCCTCTCTCTCTCTCTCTCTTAATCTCTAACATTTTCTCTCTCTAAACCCAACTCTCTAATCTCTAGGTTTTTCTAGTTTTCTATGGGGTGGTCGGTAATGGAGGTGGAGATTGGTGGTTGGAGTGGAGATCGGTGTGGTTGGGGTGGTCGGGGTGGAGATCGGTAATCCATGGGTCTTGGATTAATGGTTTTTCTGGGTTTCAGTGGGGGTGGGTTGTGGTCATGGAGAAGGAAACGGTGACGACAGCTGATCGTGCTACTGGTTGTGGGGTCTTAAGTGGTGCTTCTGAAGAGATGAAAGCCATGAAATGGGTGAGTCCAGACCGAGCTCGTTGAAATTGAGTCACGAAAGCCATCATTGTTAGCCTTGCAATTCAGTGACTCGGTGTGACGTTTCAGATCTAGCCATTGACGAAGTGGATGACCGAAGCAGAGATTTTAAGGTCTGGGTTTGTTAATGACTGAAATAAGGAGCTGCTTATGGTTTCTGGGTTGTTCATCTCAGTGGGTTTGTTGCTTGATCTCTCTATATGTTTATTTCTGGGTTGTAAATTTGCGGGTTTGATGTAATTTTTCTAGGTTTGTTGTTTGACATTGATTTATGGGTTTGATGTTCACTTCATTTTTTGGATTTCATGTAAATTTCTGGGTTTGATGTTCATCTCCGTAGGAAAACACCACTTTATACCAGTTATGCTACAAGACTCTTGGCTTAGTCGTGGTTTCCAATTCGTGTTTTTATACTTCTACTTTTGGATTCCTTAATGTTAAGTATTATTGATCCTCCAAGTACAAAAAAAAAAAAAAAAAAGAATTAAATAATAGACCATTTAAGTTTTTATTTATTTATTTATTATTTATTTTTGTTACAGGTAACTCAATTGGGAAATTTTTTATCGTCAAATTATAGATGTGGAATTCAAATCCACTTATACCAAAAATTAATTAATGTCTTACTGTGATAACAAGAACAATTATGAAAGACTTGATGCCATAAGTTGAAATTCTATTTTATTTTTTTAAAAAAGGGAACTCTAGGTTGCAATTACATAAAAAAAATTAATTTGATTTCGTTAATTAATTTTAAGGTGTTACACAGATTAAAAAAAAGAAAAAAAAAAAATTCTGATTCGTTCAACCCACCGGATTTGGCCTGGTTAATCTAGTCCGTTTAGTTTCCCATTTTCTACTTCTATGTTCATGGTCTTTCTTGTTCCCTCTCAATTCCTGCCTCCAAATGGAAAAAAATCAATAGAATTACTTACGGGCAAGTTCACATATGAAGAAGAATAAGTTGAAGAAATAAAACCAGAAAATGCGAGAAAAATCAGCTAAAACCCAACTGTATGTAGCTGTTTCAGTACTCTAAGAAGCATTCCTCTGCCACTGCAATCCCTGTTTTTCTTCAATTCCTTCGCATATGTAGATGAAATGAACCTATATGGGACACATTGGGATAGAATTTTTTATTCTTCTTACTGTACATAGAGATTAAAATAGTGGAAAATTAATAGGATAAAGTAATGTGGAAGAAGGTGCATGAGCCTCTATGTATGAAAGGAAACGTTAGAAGAATTGTCATTTTAGTAATTGGATCAGTTGGTCTGATTTTTCCATGCCATTATACAGAAAATTATATACTGTTTTATCAAAGCAACTAAATTTTAATATTCATTGTCATTTGAAAGTAATTTACTTCCTTTGAAAAAATAAGGATAGTGCAGATAGAGAAATCTAATACAAATTTGTGGTTTATATATGCCTTTCATTCTGTGATGTATTTTGATTTCTTCAGTATTATGCCTAACCTGGTGTTTCTTCTCAGTCTTTTTAAATGATTTTGACTGCTTTGTGAACAAGTGAAGTGTAGATTTGGTTTGTTTGCTGGTATATGGTTTTATCTTCTCAGCTCTTTTTGAAAATCTTGGTAGAATCTAACAGATTTCATAATGCTCTGTTACTAGTTTGATATCTGTGGTACAGTGCCCTTTCTGCCAGGATATTATTGGCAATTAAAGGAAAAGAAAAAGGGAATTTTTGGTGCTGTTTGGTTCCTTTTCAATTTTCATTCTGTACTCATTTTCTCTTCTCAAATCCTGTATTCATTTTTTGCTATTTCTGTTTGGCACCAATTTTGGTCTAGTTTTTGTTTTTCTCAAATCCTTCTATTTTCTGACAAAACTAACAGTCACTAGAAATGGTTTGTCTCCTTCATTAAACCCTGCCACAACCCCTCATCTTCATTATCCAGAAGTTTGACGCATGACTTGCTAATGGTCAACATTACAAACTTGGAAATTCATTTTCTAATGAATCTGTAAAGAAGGTTTCTCATAATAATGGTTTATGGAGTGATACTTGATTTTGACTGGCTATAAGGAGATGTTGAAGGAGATTCTTTAGTGTCATATTGATGTTCCTGACATCTAGAATCTTCTAAGCGTGTCTCCATTCCAAAGAAAGCTCAATCTAAAAGGTTGAACTCTGTTACATCTTACTTACAGAAGCACATCCATTTTTTACAGAGGATTTTTTGGTAAAAGTAATCAATTTGAAAATCCAAGTTGTAGTTCTGAACCTGATTGCTCTTATGTCGTGAAATAGGAGTTCTTTAGCCTTGGAAGTAGTTCTCAAGAAGTTTAGCAGTATTGTTCTGGGGATTGCTTGTAGCAGTTTTGTTGGGATTGATAATGCATCAACGAATGCCTTTTTGGATTTGCATATATTAAGCCAACTCTTAGTTTCTTTTAGCTTAAGTTTACTACTCTATGCAGAGGAAAGAAATACCTTCACCACCTATTTCAAATTTTAATGTCTTTTCCATCTGTTATGTGTGTTTTGTTATTAGTAAGTTAGACATGAAACATTTCTTAAAAAGAAAAAAAAGAAAAAAGAAAAAAAAAGTTAGACATGAAACCAATGGATTTTGAAAATCATGTTTTGATTTCCTTCCCTTTTCCATGTTTGTGGTCATGTAGCAAAGTCAGCTACAACCTTGTTGCCTTGGCCTACTGCTTTTTGTGCTATGCACGCAGCAACTTACTGAATTCGTAATCACCGTAACCTATGTTATGCTCATAATAAATGTTGAATTGAAAAGAATATTGATGTTTTAAATTTTTAACAAGTGAATATCTATAAGAAATATAAGTGTATTGATCTTTGCAATTGTTTCATCATACCTTGGGAATAAAATATTTGTCTGTTTTTCGGTTGAAGTGTGTTGTTTACATTGTAAACCTATCATTTTAAGAAAGAAAACTCCTTCATGAAAAAGAGGAAATAGAAAGGCCTAATTTTTCTAGACAGGATAATGAAAAATCTTCAGATTTCTCTAGTAAGGAGGTCATAATCTCTTTGCTCCTTTTAGTAAGTTAGTAATTGCTGTAGGGGAATATAAGTGCCCCTGAAAAACCCCATAATAATTTGCTTGAGTACATAAAATGGAGAGGATCTGTTCCATTGGGAAGAGCGTAAACATAATTTTAAAAATAATAATAAAAGGACAAAACGAAATTGGCTAGGATCTCTGTTGAATCAAAATGATCAGATATGGTTCTATTTGTTCTTTAAACTCTTGTGCTGGAAGCCAAGGCGATTTAACTCAAATGGAACCTCTTCTCCCAAGTCCCACCTGTGTGCAAAAGAGGCAGGCCCTTGCTTATTTTTTAAAGGCGCAAAACACATCCATTTTGGTAGATGTTGAGTTTGACTCTTAACTGTTGATAGAAAGGGACAATGCAAACTTTAATTTAATCATAATTTCTTTAGTAAGTAAATCAATTTCTATGCTGTTAGTTTTTTACTTCCCTTTTTTATCCACTTCTTGGGAGTGATCATTGATTTCTATTGTTGATTTTGTTATAGGTTGCTTTAAAGATCATCTCTAGCGCATGGTCTGGAGTTGAGGAAACCACCGAATGGGGTGTTATAGCTATATAGGTGAAAAACTACGCACGACATGCAATATGCTAATCCCATTAACTAATATATCAAACCTTAATTGAGATAATATATCTAGAAGGTAAGACTGGTTGTCATTAGATTCTCTATATTGGACCATTCAATGGCACCAATATGTTTACTGACCAAATTATGAAAATAACTAATGGGGAAGTAAACTTTAACAATAACATTGAGCTTGAACCATGGCTTGATAAGATACAGGAGAATTTCTCTACTTCCATAGCTAGTACGATTGTTGTCCAATTGGTCTGTTCCCAAAAACCAAGACCAGTAAAAATTTTGGTCTGTTTTTAAAGCAAACCCACTAGAGGGAACCATTCACAGCTGTTACTAAATAGCATATAACACCAGAGGATGCCGCAAAATTACCCAAATCAACACCATTTCATGCTATAAAAAAGAATATTGCCAATACTATGGCCAAGTTCAACACCATGTATACGCACGATACTATTAGTTGCAACTTCCAGGACAATCCCTAGCTCCTACCTTCACTCAAGTAATTAATTCAGAACATAAAGAAGGAGAAAGCACAATGATCCCTAGCTCCTACCTTCACTCAATTTTCTGTTTTGGCCTGATGGAATTTGATAAATAAAAAATAACAATCGCTATGGTACAATTTTGTTTATTTTTATTTTTTAATATAGCTGGGTTTTTTTTTTTTTTTTTAATATTATTTTAATGTGGTGTGATGTTGAAATAGAAGATCTGATCTATAGCGTATTGTAAAATGATGTGCTAAAATTGAAAATGTAAGTTTTGATGTGGTAAAATAGCTTGATATAACATACCTGATGCTAGTGCTCTTTTTGGAGTCCCTCTAATAAACTATGCTAAATTGAACGTGTAGCAATCATGTTTTCTGGTCAGTTTTAACCATGTTAGAGCTAATGCTCCTTTATAATTTATCCATGGGATCACTATTTTTATGATAGAGGTTTCCGATTTATCCTTAAATTAGGAATATTGATACTATCACTAATATTTAATCATATGCAAGGTTTATTATCCAAAAAAAAGGGCGCAAGATAAGCACAAAATAGAGTCAAAATATATATTTGTATTTTTTTTTATGAAAATAGATTTTTATTTTGTATCATAATAAAAGAATAAAAATTGTTTTTTTTTTTTAAATTTTTTTTTAAAGTATATTAATATTTGCTATAGTTTTTCTTTCTTATAATAATTAAATGTTATAAGAATTGCATGTTTTTCCTAAAATAAATAATAATGTTCAAATAACACACAAATGTAATTTAATTTATTTTTAGCACACCAATGTAATTCAATTTATTTATATAACAAATAAGAGGAAGAAAACAATTATAGATAAAATCATATTTACATTTTATTTAGATTTTTAGATATAAATATTAGTTAGTTATTAATATAAAAAAGGGTAAACTATATATAGTTGGTCTCTATCCTTTTGGTATTTTGTTAAAATGGTCATGGGCATTAAGTGTTGGATAAAAAATGATGATATAGTTAACGGTGATATTAAAATATTATTTTTATGTCAAATAAGTTGCCACATGGAATTTTTTGAAAAATATAACCAATAAAACTAAAACTTTACGAAAATTAAAATCACAAACATATTTAGGGTTTAAAATTTTAGTAAAAGAAAAATTCTTCAGATTTAATCTTAACATTTTGGAGCTAAAGGAACTCTTCGGTTAGATTTTCTTTGCAGCTTCCTCCTTAAGTTCTTTTCATTTAATTTGTCTATCATCTCCGTAGCTAATGGAAGAACCAAAATCAACTATTAGTCACACCTAAAGCCTTAATGAGTTCTCAGAATAAAAGAAAAATAAATCTAAATGCAATGTCTATTGAAAACTCATCTAACATATGGTCTATCTCTACTTGAACTTTGTTACTAGATTTAAGCAGCTGTATGAGCCTTCCAAAATATGTGTACATATATTTTGTAATATTTTAATAAGTTGGGGGGGGGGGGGGGGGGGGAGTAGACTATGGGGAAGACAACATCTTTCAAAATCTTTCAAAATAACAAGTAAGAAAAGTTTAATTAGTAGTTTTATCTCCTTAAATTTGTGTGGGAGAAATTAATCGTGAATTTTTTTTTAACTCATTGAAAACGAGTGACACCATTAGAAGTCTTTAATCTTGTTAACATCTCACTCAGTCTTTGGACATTGTTCAAAACTTCCAAAGTCATTTGGTTATTGTTTGAAACTTTCAAAGACTTGGAAAGTTATAATCTTAAAATTTTGAACTATATAATAATTGTTTGATGCAAACTGCATAATTGCAGACTAAGTGTATGGCAATTATCAAACTTGTAGCAATCATGATAACAAAGTATATTCAATAATATTTCATTGAAAACAAATTCATAAATGATTCCTGTGTAAAAATTTCTCAAGTCTCTTTGCAAGAAAAAAAAAAAATCGGTTGAAGCTGGAGTACTTATCTTTTATTCGGTGCTTTGTGCTATTATCTCTCTCCACGATACATGCTTCAAATCCACCCATAAACCTTGAATATCCCACATACAAAATATCCTGGCCTATGATGTACTCTGCGCTCTTCCCTATCATCATCATCATCATCATCATTATTATTATTATTTGTGAGAAACAAACGCATAGAAATGATGGAATAAGATTTAAACACAAAGACATACCACAAACTTCACCCAAAAGTCGTAGTAACTTTTAAGAGAGATTATTCTCCTCTCATTAATATATTAAATTAGTTGAATTAGTTCTAGATTAATGTAAACAATTTAACGTTATAGAAAAAAATAAAATACCACAAAATTTAACGAGCGTAATTTACATTTTAGACTAGATGTAATTATAGGAAGTATATGTAATTACCTCCTTTTCTCCCAAACTGTGGAGATATGGGTTTCATTGGGATTCTTATACAATTCACTTGGGTTGCTGTGGTATTATTTGAATTGACAGCCGCAGCAGTAGCATTTCCAACAGCGCTGCCAAACTGCCCGGACAGATGTGGAGATGTGGAAATTCCATATCCATTCGGCCTAAGAGAAGGTTGTTACATAGATCATTATTTTTATGTCAACTGTAAAAACAACTCTCTCGGCAAAACCCAACCAGTAATACCTGAAGACTTCATTATTACAAACATTTCCCTCCAAGGCCAGATTGACATGCCAATGTATATATATAGCCCATGACTGTTATGTACAGGGCGTGTCGAAGACCTGGAATGCACCGTGGCTCAACTCGCCCCTCAATTTCACCGTCTCTAGCAACCAAAACAAGTTCGTGGTCATTGGCTGTGACACTTACGGTGACCTTTATGGTTACCAGCAAAATGGTGAATATATATCCACCGGCTGCGCTTCCGAATGTGAAAGCACTAAGTACATAGTCAACAGCTCTTGCTCTGGTGTTGGGTGTTGCGAGGTAGATATTCCTAATGGGTTAAGGAATATTAGTATCAAGCTCAATTCTATAAATAATTACACAAAAGTAGAGAGTTTCAATCCTTGTGGCCATGCGTTTATTAGCAAAAAAGGCACGTTCACTTTCTCCATTGATTCCCTTCGCACTCTACGGGAAATAGAAGTGATATGCCAATGGTGCTTGATTGGGCGATCGGTACTGAGACATGTAATGATGTTACCAACAAATCGAGTTACATATGTGGAGGTAATAGCACGTGTGTTGATTCCTAATGGAACCCATACCTCCGCCATGGTTGTCAAGGTAATAATTCATGTATCTATGTTAATTTCTCGATAATAATAGTAATTATTATTATTTCTTCTATTTTAACCTAATTTCAATTGAGTCCTTTAATATATATATATATATATATATCAATTTTGTCATTTAAATTCTATTAATTAATATATGATGTAATTCTTTTGTCCACCTCTGTATTGGACTATTCAATCCTCAAAGGAATGTGGTTTTGGAAAGTGAAAAAAAACTCATAAACAATAACATGATTGGATGGAATTAGAAAGAAAGATTAAATTGAAAAGAGATTAATATTGAAGGACTGAAATGAAGATACAAAATAAAATTTAACGAATTGAACTGAAAATTAACAGATAGAAACTCTTTAAAACTTCTTATGTTGCAACACTTTTTCATTTCATTTTAATAATATGTTACTGCTTTTCTCTCAGCAAAAAGAATAAAGTCCTTGTTTAATTGTTTTACTTTTTGTTTGTTTTGGTTTTTTTTGTTTATTTTATTTTGTTTTTAAATCTTGGTCTTGAATATGTCATTGCTTTATATTTACTATATTTATTTTAAGTCACTTAACAATGGGCTTTACATCTATAGACATTGACAAGTGTGAAAATGATGATAACTGTAAGGCCTCGGGAGAACAGTGTATGAACGTACTAGGGAAATTTACACGTTCTTGCATCGAGGGGTACCATTTGGACCGAAGTGCAGGAGTAGACGTCCTTTGTGTTATCAATCAACCATCGCTACAAGTTAAACTTTTTGTTGGTAAGTATACTCAGAGTCCATTTGAGAATAGGTTATTTAGCTGAATCTAAGATTTAGTTTTTAAATAAGAGGCTTTACTAGTTAGACTAATTGAAACCTATCTTTAACTTTTAGAGTTAAATAGTATTATTTCACTCTTTAAGCTTACATTTAGTTTGGTTTCATCTCAAAACTATTAAAAGTGTTATACTTTGTACTCTTCGGTCTACTTAACTTTTTATCCATCTTAAATTTCCAGGCTCATAGTCGGGTTTCTCAAAAAAAAAAAAATATCCATCTTATTTAATAGAATGTCTAGAGATACTATTTAATGATTATTTCATATTAGTTCATTTGATTTGGAGCACTAATTAATATCTGTAAGCATTAGTTAATAGGAAAATTATTAGGAGCTATTAGAGGCTCTAGAATACAGTGATATGGTGCTCTCTTCTCTCACATTCATGATGAATCTTACCATAAATTTTAATTTGTGGGATCCAAGTCAAATTAACTAATATAATACTTACCTGAAAGAAAAAAAGAAGTTTTAATAGCTTAGCACAAAAATGGAAATTCATGCAAATTTTAAGAGTGGAAAAAAGAATTGCCATAAAAATTCTTATGAATTTAAATCTAACCAGCAACCTGTATCATGTCCAAAAGAAAAATATAAAAAATGACTCTTTGAAAAATTGTAATCCATCTCCCCCTTGGGCCCTCTAAGAATGGTATAAAAAGTCCATTAATAATGTTTATTTCTATGGGCATATGCTTCATCGTTTGGCTTCTTAGTAGCTCCTAGATGTACTTGATAGAGATTAGCAAGCTAATATTCTATTTCTTTCAAATGTAGGTGTTGGCATAAGCTTCATAGATGTGCTTGTCTGTAGTTCTTGGCTGTACTTGATAGTTAAGCAAAGAAGGTTAATCAAGCTTAAACAAAGGTTCTTTGAACAAAAGAGGGCTAATTTTACAACAAAAACTCTCCAAACAAGAAAATTCAACTGCAATAGCCAAAATTTTCAACGAAGAAGAGTTGCAAAAGGCTACCAACAATTACGATGAGACTTTAATTATTGGCCGAGGAGGTTTTGGTATAGTTTATAAAGGAATTTTACCAGATAATAGGATTGTGGCCATCAAGAAGTCCAAAACTGTCGATGAAAACCAAATTAAGCAATTCATAAACGAGGTACTTGTACTTTCTGAAATTAACCACAGGAATGTAGTTAAACTATTGGATTGTTGTTTGGAGACACAGGTTCCTTTACTACTTTACGAATGCATACCCAATGGTACTCTTTTTGAGTACATTCATCATGAAAGCCAGGCATCCACCATATCATGGGAGACTCGTCTTAGGATAGCTGCAAAAACTGCAGAAGCACTATCATATTTGCACTTTGCAGCTTTTCCACCTATAATCCATAGAGATGTTAAGTCTTTAAACATATTGCTAGATAATACTCACACAGCAAAGGTATCAGATTTTGGAGCTTCAAGATTAGTTCCACTAGACCAAACACAATTAGCTACAATGGTGCAAGGAACTTTGGGATTACTTGGACCCTGAATACATGCAAACAAGTCAATTGACGGAGAAAAGTGATGTTTATAGCTTTGGAGTGGTCCTCGTAGAGTTATTAACAGGAAAAATGGCTCTTTCATTTGATAGGTTAGAGGAGGAAAGAAGTCTAGCTATATATTTTATATTTTTTTTCGAAAGATAATAGATTATTTGAAATTCTTGAGAAACATATAGCGAAAGAAGGAAAGGCGGAGCAACTGAAGGAAGTGGCAATCTTGCAAAGAGGTGCTTAAGATTGAAAGGGGAAGATAGACCTACTATGAAGGAAGTAGCAACCAAATTGGAGGGTTTAAAAAAGGTGGAGATGCATTTGTGGGTCAATGTTGATTCCAACTCATAAGAAACCAAATTCTTGGTGAGACATCAGATTCTTACAAATATAATGCTAGTAATAAAAGTACTAATGTGTACGATAGTGTGAGAGACCAAGTAATATTTGACTTAGATGATGGGAGATGAACTTAGTTTTATAGCATATTTTTAGTAGATGCCATATTGTAATGATGTACTTTCTTGTTATGCGATGTCCATTTTTCCTTCTTTTTTTTATCATTTTCTTTTTCTTTTTTAAGTGCTTTATCCTAAACTAAAACTGGTGCAAAGGATAATTAAGACTAAAATATTGTTTTGGTCCCTAGATAAAAGTACTTTCTATTGATATCCGATGCCCGTAAGTGATTTCCACTTCCTTTTTTTCTTTTTCTTTTTCATTTTCTTCCTTGTTGTAAATAAATATCATACTTCTCTGTTGATATTTCCCTTTATAAGTATTACCTTTTCTTCACATCAAAAAGTAAATTTAATTAAAAAATACTTTCTTTTATACGGAAAAACGATGCTTTTAAAATATATAAATATAAAAATACTTTCTTTTATACGAAAAACGATGCTTTTAAAATATATATATATATATATATATATAAAATTAATGATAGGTAGTAAGTACTACTCTTTGATACTTTATATTTTTTGTTTCATCCACAAATATAAAATAGGTATTAAGTTTAACCTATTGTAAATTTCCAATTTAGAAACTCAATGCTTGCGTAGTCGCGTTATCCTTCATCTCATTCACAGTGGCTTATAGGCTGCCTCCCAACAGCGATGCTGGTTCTGTCATCTATGCGGTGATGGCTTCGGCTTATAGGGTTCGTTTGTTTGGCCTCTGTGTAGCCTAAATGTGTGTTTCCAAAGAATTTGTGTTTTTAAAGAAGCAATATATATATATATATATATATATTTCAAATAGTTAGCTTTTTTACAAATTTACATTATAAACAAAAATAAATTTTCATATTTTTAAAAGGACAAAGTTTAACTACAAAATTGTTTGTAGCCTTAGGCTACAACCTTACTTAATATCTTTTTATTGGAGGTGAATTTTGATAAATTCATCACTAGATTACATCTTATTCTTATATCCTCTATGATTGTAAAATTTCAAGAAAATTAAATATCAATAGTTATGTTATTAATAAATTGTTTAAATTTCAAGTTTTTGTAGTTTAACATTATGTATAAAATATAAGCTTATAAATTATATAGTAAATAATATCCAATTGACAAAAAATTTGACATGTGTATTAAGAGTGTAAAGAACATGCAATTTAACAGTTAGATTTTCAAAATATGTAGTAATGTTTATTTTATTGAGTAAGATTGTATCCTAAAGGTACAATCAATTTTGTAGCTAAATTTTGTCATTTTTAAAATGCATGTTTTCACATATGCTTATCCAAACAAGCTCATTAGCTAAATCCATTTTCATAAAAGCACTCACATCAATGTTTGTATAATAAAAAAGGACCATATTTTAGCTAATTAAACTAAAAATTCACTCACATCAGACCATGCAAAATTATATAAAAATATATGGTTGCTACTGTAATCGTGTAAATTTACACTTAGCGCTATTCATTTTGCATTTATTTATTTTATTCTTTTTTTACATATCACAGGGGATCGAGGAAGAGAGTAGATGGTGGTTATTGTTGGTGAAGAAAGAGAAATAATTAAAAAAAATTGATACTTTAATGAAATATAGCAGTGTAAAATTGATAATCTGATATGAAGTGTTTTGAAAAGTACGTAAAGTGGAAAAATAAGTTCATATGCAAAAATGGACATGAATATTTACATGAGCTGATACGAATGCTCTAAATTGATGTGTGGAATGAGGCACAAAAAATTCAATATTTTGAAGGAAATTCAAACGTTCTCTAATTGGTAAAACCCAAAAAGCTTGTTTAACAAGAGTAAGGTTGGGTTTGGATTGTGATGAAAAGGAAAAAACTGTGCGTTTGCGTTTTTTCCGTGGGTCCCATGCACTGTTCACTGGACCCACAAGTACGGATTTCAGTAAATTTTTCTTTAAAATTGGGTCCCACGGCACTATTCACACATTTAAAAATTATTTTACTACAGTGTTTTCAGTTTTCAGTAATAAGCGGTATCCAAACAGACCTTAATTATTAGATACTCCTAAAATTTGGTGATGTGATTTTATCTCCTCTCACATTCATAGTGAGTCCCACTAATTAGATTTATGGTGGGGTCCATCATGAATATGAGATGAAGGAGCACTATATCACTGTACTTTAAGAGCACCTAATAATTTTGAGTTCAATGGACCTTGTCTTTAAGAAATCTTAAGTTGCTATGAATATACTAGAAAGTAAGATTAATTGAGTAACAAACAAAAAGGAAGAGATAGAAAACATTATATAATGGAGAAGACGAAGTGAAAAACAAAGAGAATTGTGAGGAATAATTCTGTGATAATATTATTTATCTACCCTTTTACTGAAATTTTTTTGTTGAAAGTGTGCTAAGTGAGAAAAAGTGAGATTTTATAGCTTGCCAAACAAACTAATTTTATCTCAATTACAATTTAAAAGCTGAAATCCAAAGATAAATTATCTCCTAACAACCATTCCCACGTTTTACGCATCTCTAACGGACTTTTAGAACTCTAACTAATTCGTATTAACATCTCTAATCCCATACGTCACCGTTTGAGTGAGCTAACACTTTCCTCTTCAAGTGGCATCAGTGAAACGCCACCGTTTGCCTAAGTAATCATATGTGTCTACAATTAATGAAACGGCATCCCTGTTGAGGCTAGAGTCCCATGATGATGATGTGCTCGCAGGAACAATGCTTTCTGTCATCCCATTCTCACATTATTCAATGTGTATTAGCTTGTTCTTCTCTTTGAGCTCAATTTCAGTTTTGATCCCAATTGGGGCCTTTGACTATTTTGATTTCCATTCAAAGTGAACTCATTTTCATTGAAAACCCATATGATTGAGGAGATATTATTTCATACTAGGTTATATGTACTTAATAAATAAAAATTTTGAAGTTTAACGGTTTTTATAAGGGGCTTCCTATAGGAAACATGTGAGAGTATTGTTCTCTGCAATGGTTTCATCATACCTTGGGGTTAAATTATTTATTTGTGTTGTGGTTTTTTTTTTAATTTATTTTAATTTTATTTTATTTTTTAAATGTGTTGTTTACTTTTTTTAATTTCATTTCAAAAAACAAGGGTCCTTCGTAAGAAATAGGGGGTAAAAAAAAAAAAAAAAAAAAAGCCTAATTGAACTAGAGTATTTGCATTAGCTGGTATGAGTTTCCCTTTAAAAGCCCCTCATAATAAATTATTTAGAAAAAAAAAAAAAAAAAGCCTCGCATAGTAATTTAATTCAATCTAAGAAATAATGACTGCTTTCAAAGCAGTGCTTTTTACAATACTATATTTGTCGCTTAATTTTAAATGCAATAGGTGCAGATTCTAATTTGTTTCTCCTTGGAAAAATCAGCTTCACGCTATTATGATGCCAATGATGTATACTCTTCAAAATGTGGAAAATGTGTTTAGTCTACATTCAGATAATTTGAAATAATAGGAATGAGTGTGTCCAAAAACACCATAATTCAAATAAGCATGATTAGATTTAGGTCTACTTTGCTTCCTAGTTGAAGGACTTCATATGAATTTAGTCTAAAACCTCAGTTTAAAACAATTAGTCTAATATGAGTCATATGACCAACAACACCACAACGGTGACAAGTAGGCACACACACTTAGATCTATCTTGAGGCCTAAGAGGGTTTCTAAACATGGATTTTGAAACTTGAACTTCACTTAAAGGCCTTTTACCCTTGTTTATCCTAGTCACATTACCTTATACTCCACTTAAAGGTCTTTTACAGAGGAAAGATATGTCTTCACCATCCATTTCAAATTTACCTGTTGTTAGGTTCTAAAGACTTAGGTTTTTATGTATTTAGAACTCTAATGTGTATTGTTGAGAAACCATAATCAAAACAAGTTGGTTAGTCGTGTTTAGACTTGTTTAAAGTTGGTTCATTTATGTAAAGTTGAAATAAACTGTTGCAGAAGTTATTTAAGCTTCTCGGCCTGGTTTGATCGATCAAAACTTAGGCTCGATCAATCGAAAATCGGGTTAGAGGCGTTTTTCTGCAGAATTCCAACTCAGCTCTAGTTTGATTAAAACGTTTAGGGTTTTGTAATTTGCCCTAGGTATAAAAGGTAAACCCTAGCCACGTTTTAGAGTTACTCATATTTTTGTTTGTGTAAATCTCTTGTGAGATCTATGAGAAGCTTTCCTTTACACAAACTTAAGTTTATCAATAAGGAGATTGCTTCAAGAGCTTGATGCTCACTCAGTTGCTACCATAAGAACTTAAAGAAACGCAAACGGGTGTACTTGTACTTGCTAGAGAATCCAAGAAAGAAGGAGTCTATGGTTTCGGAGCTTGCACATGGTTGTGTCAGTGAGTTTCTACTGGTGGGTAGTGATAGGATATTAGTGGTCTAAGTCCTGTTGAACAACTTCGATTCTTTTATAGTGGATTCAGGTTTACCTTGAGGATAGCTAGGTTAAATCCTCCCCAGGTTTTTACCGGTTTGGTTTCTCTGGTGATCATATCCTTGTCTCTTTTATCTTTTTGCTGTTTTGCATGATATGATTATTTTGATTGTGATAACCTAGATTTGTTAATTTGGACTAAGTAACAACTTGGCTAATTACCTAGGTTAATCCAATTGTGATTTTAAGGGGTCTAAAAACTATCAAGTGGTATCAAAGCAGGTTGCTCTCTTGTTGTTGATCTTTTGATCACTGAGCTGATCCTTGACCCCTGTTGTTATGGAACATGGACACTCTCTTGTTATTCCTCCTCAATTTGATGGGAATAATTATGCTTATTGGAAAGTAAGGATGAAAGCATTCCTGAAATCAATTGATGAAAGAGTTTGGAACTCCGTCGAATACGGATGGGAGAAGCCCACTACTTCTGTTAGTGAGTGGCAAACTTTTTAAAAAGAAGCAACCGCGTTCAATAGCAAAGCTATGAATGCTATCTTTAATGCTGTTTCTATGGAGGAATTTAAGAGAATCTCTAATGTTGAGGTTGCTCCTACTGCTTGGAATATCCTTTAGACTGTGCATGAAGGCACAAAGGCTGTCAAAATCAACAAATTGCAGCAGTTAACTTCTAAATTTGAAAGTATTAGGATGTCTGATAATGAATCTTTTGATGAATTCTATGCTAAACTTAATGATATTGTTAATTCTGCACATAACTTGGGTGAAATCTATGATCAACCTAAAATTGTTAGGAAGATTCATAGATCTTTGATTGAAAATTTTAGACCCAAGGTGACTGCCATCACTAAGTACAAGGATGTGCAATCCATCCCTATTGATGAGTTTGTAGGATCTCTTCAATCCTATGAGTTGGACCTACCTAAGACTAGCAAATCCAAATCAATGGCTCTTAAGTCAGTTGATGATGTTGATGTTGGTGGATTTGATGATAAGCTCTCTGCTACAGAGATTGCTTACCTTGCCAAGAACTCCAGGAATTTCCTTAGAAACAACAACAGAAGGGCAAGAGATAAGAACACTGCTGAACCTAGAAACTTTAGGAAGAATGATCCTACTAAGGTTAACAATACTGATAAACCTAAAGAAAAAGTAGATCAATCTTCTAATAATTCTATGGGTCCCCAGTGTTTTGAATGTCAAGGGTATGGTCACATGAAATCTGAATGTCTTACCTACTTGAAGTCTAAGGGTAAGGCTATGGTTGTAACCCTTAGTGATAGTGAAGTTTTTGATGATGAGTTTGGATGTGACGAGGATGGAAACTTCATTGCTTTCACTGCTACTACTGTAGTCAATGAAAGCATATCTGCTGAAAAGAACCCTTCTGATGGGGAACTCTCTGAGGACACAAAGTTTCAAGAAGCCTACAATAAAATTTGCAAAGTTGCTGCAAAGGATATTATGAATGTTGAATTAGGCTTAAAGAAAATTGCATCTCTTGAGCTTGATAAGAAGAATTTGCTTGTAAAACTGTTTGATGCCAATGAACTTTTGAACAATGTGAAAACTGAGAATATGCTATTGCTTGATAAAATTAAATATTTGGAACTTGATTTATCTGTTGCTAGATCTGCTAGTTCTAAACTTGATTAAATACTGAGTGTTCAAAAGTCTCATTCTGACAAATTTGGATTAGGTTTTGTTGAAAGCATCTTTGTGTTTGCTCCCCATTCCACAAAATTTGTCCCTTCATCTTCTTTTGAACCTTCTGTGAGTGAGATCGTAAGTGAAACTGTCAAACCCATAGAAGTTTCATCATCTAGGAAGATTAGCGTTGATCTGAAAGAGTCTAAACCTAAGCAGCATACCCTTTCTAAGGACAAGTCATATGATAAGCTTGCATGGGTCTGTCATTTTTGTGGAAAATCTAGACACATTCGTCCAAACTATTACAAGCTGCAAGCTGCTAAGAGAGTAAACAAACCAAAAGTACCCGTGCCTCAGGCACAAGATCCTATGGTACTCATTGGTGAATTGGTAAAGGCTCTAAACCTTTATTCCAATCCTGGACTTAGTAATCATTCCCATGTGAATAAGAACTCCAATACTCGTAGTGCATCTAAAAAATTTTGGATGCAAAAGGTTCAATCTAGTTGAGTCCTTCTGACATGGTCCTTGTGCTTCTTTCCTATTCTTTGTGACCATTGTTCTTTGGTTTTTGTTTTCTTTGTTTCTAGGATTTGCATTGCATAACATTCATGAATTTCATTCTAGGTTGTTTTTCGTTTATTTTTCGAAAAAAAAAAAAAAGGAAAAAGGAACCAAATTATGTTTTGCACTATTTTCTTGGTTTTTGAAAACATGGTTGGTCAATTTATTTTCACATAACATGTCTTCTGTACCTTGTTTAGCTTTGATGAGCTTGCTCATTGCACTCTACTAGTTGAAGCTTTGTAGTGCATGTTGTGTAGGAAAAATGTTTATAGTTTTGATCACTTTGTCTTGATCTTGAAGTCACATGTCTTTGACTGTCGAACTTGAACCTTTAGAGAAAGGCATAAATAACCATCTCACCACTGTTCACTAGCCAATCATGAACACCTTAGTACATATCGTAAGATTTTGTGCTCGAGAAAGTGTAGCACATGCACAAAAAGATCATAGGGTATAGCCTCGGTTTAAATGCTAAAATTGGTATGTATATTATTGGACTTAATGTTAAATCTATCAAATAAAATTGGTGTGTACATTATCTCGGCTATTTTTAATAAGTTTCTAAATAATTAAAATTTGTGTGTACAATATGAGGCAAATCAAGAAACTAACATGATTGCAAACTTATGATCTAGGAGATGTGGGAGTTATATGATGTAACTCTTTTGGTAATAGTCTTTTTGAAATCCTTGTGATGAATTTTGTAGACTTTGTGTTTAATTGCTATACACATATCACCTCACATGTATCTCAAGTTTTTGCTAGTTGCACACACTATACAAGTTACTCTTTGCTAAACATTGTACATGTTATTGTGTGTGTCTTTGGTCTGACCAACTAAGTTAGCAAATACATTGAGTTTTATGCAAAACTGATTTGATGATTGAAAATTTATGGAGAATGTAAGAATTTTTAACTTTGGGAAAATTAGGCTTAACTCCTTGTTTTTGAAAATCATATCATCACATACTCATGCATTTTGTTCATCAATTTCAATGCTTTGAGTTGTTCCTAAATTTTTTTTCAAAAACTGTGTTTTTCCTCAAATTTTGTGAGCCTCTGCCAGTTTTGATTGATCCAATCTGTTTTTCGATCAATCGAAATTGCTTTAAATTGTTTAAGGAAGCCTCTGTCTGTTTCGATTGATCCAATCTGTTTTTCGATCAATCGAAAGTGTCTTTGAAATTGTTTTAAAAATTTTGAGAAGTCTCTATCTATTTCGATCAATCGAAAATCATGAATCAGGTTTTTAAAAAAATCAGATTTGACTTATTCAAACCACTTTTTCAGAACTTTTTCAATACTTTCTCTCTCTCTCCGACTTGGCAAGGCTCCACAAAGAATTTTTTGTCGTTTTCCTCCAAATGTTTTGCTAAATTTCTCTCTCCATAAGCCGGTATGTCTATGTTACCCTTCCTTTTGCATTGTTTTTCATGTTTCATGCATTATTTCATGGTTTTTGGGTAAAATTTTCGGACTATGCATATTTGGGATTTTTGATGAATCAAACCTTATTTTGTGAATTTGATCAATGGGTTTTGTTGCTACAATGATATATTCATGATTTATAATGGTTAATTTGATCAATTTGGGGATTTATGAAAAATAGAAAATTCTAAGGCTTGTATTGAATCCGAATTGGGGATTTTGTTCAAATTGGTTTCAAATGATGAAATTGGCTTGTTGAATTGATGAAATTGGTCATTGTTTTCTGAAATCTATCTTGTATGATGATCAATTGGTCAATTTGTACAATTAATCAAGTGGTTTTTCAAATATTTTGGGGTTTTTGTTAGAAACTCTATGCTCAAGCCAAATTTTGTGATCTTGATATAAATTTGAACTTAATTTCACTGCATTAGGGCATGCATCACGTCATTTAATCTGTTCATGCATCATATAGATTTTCGTTCTATATTTTTTTGTGCCAACTTGTAGTTTGCCATTGGTTTTTTTTTTTTCTTGCTTTGTGTCTTTGTCCTTATCCTAGCACTATGCCTAGGAAGACTAGAGCCCATAGGACCCCTTCCACTTCCTCTGAGTCTCCCACTAGAAGTGAGGTGTTTAGGAATGACAAAAGCAAAGAGGTTTATGAGAAGCTAAATTGTAAGTGTAAGATTTGGGTTAAGCGTTTTGTGGTTTTAGATGAGGTTGATCCGGCCACTAGGGCAAACCTTGAGTCTAGAGGTTGGTTATCCCTGTTAGAGATAGATCATCCACCCTCGATCGTCTTGATTAGAGAGTTCTTTTCAAATCTCTCTTGCCACGTATATGATTCCAACACCCTTGTTAGGAGTTGGATACGAGGTGTTGAGTTCACCATTACTCCTCGAGTAGTGGCTAATGCTCTTGGGGTTCTGGTCGTTAGAGAGCCTGACTATCCTTATGAGGAGTCTCCACCTTTAGATGATGTCATGTCATACATCACTAGGTCTTCTATCTAGTGGGGTTCTGATCCTCGGATCACGTCTTCTGAGCTTATCGAGACTGCCTATCTTTTCTTTAGGATGGCGTGTCATTCGTTGTGGCCTATTTCTCATCTCCACACCATCCCTCTTGAGCGATGTGTGTTTTTGTATGCTTTTGTGTCTAGTGCGTCTATTAGCTTTCCTCATCTGTTTCTTCGTTCTTTGAATGAAGTTCATAGGAGTTCTGTCGTAGCACATGCTCTTATTCATCTTATTTTCATTCATAGGATTTTGTTGTATCTTGGTCTAGATAGTTTCCCTTTTAGTGAGCTCGTTCATGTTGTAGCTCCCATAGGTGCCACCTTCGTTAGGCAAAGGGCTACTCACTTGAGAGTTGGTCCTACGCATCCTAGAGGTGCATCATCTGGTGTTGTTCCCCATCCTCCCTCTTTTACAGGTGCTGATACGGCTGAGGCGTCTGGTGTTGCTGCTGCTGATGCTGATGTTCCTCCACCAACAACTTCGGATGATTTAGACATTCGACGTACGTTGGATCATGTCTTGACCGTTTAGGCGACTCATGGACAGATTTTGGTGGATGTGCTCGATGAGATCCATGCTTTGCGCGTAGAGTTGGCATAGTTTAGACGATTTTCACCGCCACCTCCTTTTGATGATGGATTTTGATTGCCCTTTGGCATTTCGTCACAAAAAGGGGGAGTACATAGTTGAGCTCTTGTAGAGTTTTGTTTTCAGGGGGAGAGCATTTTTGTTGGTTGGAGCATGTAGAGTTTAGATTGTATTTAGGTGCCTCACATTGTATTTTATCTTTTTAGCTCTTGCCATATTTTTGTTGGGATATTCATGTTAGGGGGAGATACTTTAATTGCTTTATATGTTTCTTGTTTCAATTGCTTCTTGATTTATATTTATGAGTTATTCATTGATATATGTCTTTATTGTGTGTTGGTTGATATCAAGAATTTATTTTGTTTACTTGTATTTTTCACACATGCGATTATGCATTTTGTTTAGTGTTCCAGGAAATATAGAGGTTGATTCAATTGAGCTGCTGTCTACACTTGCAACTGATGGATAGTAGTTATGATTGAATTTTTTTTTATGAGCATTATTTTTGTAAAGGGCTTTTCTTTGTAAACTTTGAGTTTTTAGTTGTGTTTTGTCATGGATTGCCAAAGGAAGAGTTTGTTAGGTTCTAAAGACTTAGGTTTTTATGTATTTAGAACTCTAATGTGTATTGTTGGCAAATCATGATCAAAACAAGTTGGTTAGTCATGTTTAGACTTGTTCAAAGTTAGTTCATTTATGTAAAGTTGGAATAAACTGTTGCAGAAGTTATTTAAGCTTCTCGGCCTGGTTCGATCGATCGAAACTAAGGCTCAATCAATCGAAAATCAGCTCAAAGGCGTTTTTCTGCAGAATACCAACTCAGTCCTAGTTTGTTTAAAATGTTTAGGGTTTTCTAATTTGCCCTAGGTATAAAAGGCAAACTCTAGCCACATTTTAGAGTTGCTCATATTTCTATTTGTGTAAATCTCTTGTGAGATCTGTAAGGAGCTTCCCTTTACACAAGCTTAGGGTTATCAAGAAGGAGATTGCTTCAAGAGCTTGATGATCACTTAGTTGCTGCCATAAGAACTTAAAGAAACACAAGCGGGTGTGCTTGTACTTGCTAGAGAATCCAAGAAAGGAGTTCGTGGTTTCGGAGTTTGCACGTGGTCGTGTCAGTAAGTTTCTACTGGTGGGTAGCGATAGGATGTTAGTTGTCTAAGTCCTGTTGAACAACTTCGATTCTTTCATAGTGGATTCAGGTTTACCTTGAAGATAGCTAGGTTAAATTCTCCCCAGGTTTTTACCGGTTTGGTTTCCTGAGTGATCATATCATTGTCTTTTTTATCTTTCCTCTGTTTTGCATGATATGATTGTGATAACCTAGATTTGTTAATTTGGACTAAGTAACAACTTGACTAATTACCTAGGTAAATCCAATTGTGATTTTAAGGGGTCTAAAAACTATCACCTGTGATATCAAATTCTGCCCTGGCCCTCATTTCCTAAAGAAATCCTTCATTCTAGTAGGGTAGACTTTTGAGACTGACATTGAATTTTCTTATGAGAAAATTGTTTTAAAAAAACCGCATTCCCAAGTTTGTATTGAACAAATTTAGAGTTAGTGGCTTATTATTGTTAATAGTTATATGTACTTCATAAAATATAAAATCTAAAATATTCATGCGTTGGTCATTTTTAGTAAAACAACCTTTATTTCCATTCTAACATTGCAAGTGTGTGTATGTTTTGTTATTGATAAGAGATAAGTTAAACGTGAAACCAAGAGAGTTTGAAAATCATGCACATCCTTCATTCTTCCATGTGTGTAGTCTTGTGGTGAAGTTGGCCATAAGTTTTTGTGTTGACCTATTGCTATTTGTAATAAGCGCTCAGTGACTTAGTCAATTCATAAGTTCATCGGGGTAACCAACTTTGTTCTGAAAGTAAATGTGAAATAAAAAGTAACTTTTAACTCCACTCTTGAAGTGATCAACCAGTAAGATCTTTGTTCTGATCAATAAATAAACAAAATTCCCATCAATAAATAATATTTCCTGAAGCATGAATTTATACATTACAACAAAAATGATCAACTCTATAATGAAAACTATGGGAAGGAGCCAACATCAAAGAGAAACGGCACATGTGAATATAGCTATGAATTATAAATCAGTTCAGTGGATTCTGTTTCTCATGTCACTAGGTAAAATTATCATAGTTTATCAAATATTTCTCTGGGTTGATCTTGATACTATACTCTTTCCAATGTGCTCTATAAATGTCGAAATATCTGACAAAAAATGGTGAAGATATTTCAATGCCTTCTTTGCTTTGCACGCTTCTGCAACTGCTGACCTTTTATCTTCCATTTCTCATTCCCCCCGGTTGATTCTTTTCTTCTATCTCTTGAAACTTGCACTTCCTGAAAATGGTTTTCACACGAAAAGGAAAACGAAGCAAGACACATTACAAACTGAAATTAAAGTTTCATTTCATAGAGAGATTCTGGCTATCCCAAAGGAATTAAATCAAATACAAACACGGATAATCATAAAAATAATTGGGCTCTTCACATAATCAAGGACAAAGGAACAACTTCCTAAAATATAATCAAATCATTCCGATTTGGTTAAATGTAGTAATGGAAACGTGTAAGGTGCACAATAGAGGACTCCAAATTAGCTTTTGCTTATAAAGGGGTGAGTCAAGATGGAAGTTTCTGCTGGAAATAATTTCTAGAAATACAAATCATAAATAACAAGGGCATCTTTTTGGTGCCCCCCGCCCCCTCTTGCCCCATATAATAGTATATGCTCTCTCAAGTTTTGATATTTTTGTTATGTATGATGACCATGCTTCACATTATAGCTGTTTTCTTAACAAATTATGTCTGTCTAAACTCTGAAGTTCTTTTTTAAGTCCATTTGAAAATGACAACTGAGATAAGCATGCTCTTATGGCATTTAAGACAAAAATTAACTGAACTCATCTTAACCGTATATTCTAAATAGGCAGAAGAACAAAATTTTACGAATGACAACAACACCACCACATTCTTTTTACCCTTTAAACTCAACACATCATGTTGTGATATGGTCATATGGTTTTCAACCCAAACACAAGATAGATTTGCATATCTCACCTGTAATCAGCAAGGGTACAATCAGATAACAACTCAGTTGCAATTGTTCTTTTTCTCTCCTTCCTCGTTAGTCTACCTGTGAAGAAGTCTGACGCTGACTATATCACCGTCCTGATCTAATTGTCAAAAGACCAAATGGTGTATGAATTAGTCAAGCCTAAATAACAAAATGTATACCACCCAAAAGAGAATATACACACAGTCCTAGTTACAGCTCCAAGATATCACATACTATACTATTAATCTAGAAATTACAAATAGACTTACCAGGAAATACTTGGCAATGTTTTGGATTTTGAATCACCCTTCTTGTAGTGTCTCTTCAGATCAATGGCACTTCTCAACTGTAATTATGAACACGAGAAAGAATTCAGAGATCAATAATAACCTGCCTAAGTTATAGAATCTAAACTCCTAGCAAGCAAATGAACCATCAAAGTCGATTAGCAAGTATCCTATTATCTTGATAAACCCATAACCAGTACATGCATATGCAAGCTTCACAATACCTTATCAGCCCCCCCCCCCCCCCCCCAACCCACAAAAATTTAAAAAGAAAAGAAAAAGGAAGCTTCACATTAAGTTCTTATATATGATTATTTAATTATAATTATTTAGTACACAGAAATTTATTTTCTTGACACATCATAATAGGTCCCACGAATTAAATTCACGGTAAGCCTCATCATTCATGTGAGAGGAGAGAGTATTACTAAAGGAGTATTGAATAACTTTCTAGTATTTAGATATTTATAATGACAAAGTCTAAATGAGTTCTAGCACAATTCAAAAATAAATGGGAGATTGTTTGAGTGAGACTTGTTCAACTCCAAAGAAATCTTGAGATGAATTAGTTCTAGTCCTATATTTGGAACACGTTATGATAAGAGAACGCTCACTTTGGTCAAAGTAAGAGCCCATCATAATTTAAAGCATTTCTTAAATTACAATGTGTTTTGATGGCTTCTTGATATGAATTTCATGTAAACAACTAGAATCATGTGCATTTAGGTCAATATGATGCAAACAAAACTTTTTGAGTGAAGCTGAGATGCTGAATCAACATTTTGAAATTGAAACTATAAATATCCCAGATAAAGCAACAAATCAAAGATTCCATGATACTACCATCATAATTACTTCAAGTCCAGCCAAAGTTTTATACTTGAGTATATCAATGCCATTTTACAAGAAAACTAACTAGCAGTATATGACTCACAGATAACATTTATATCCCTGGAAAATCATCTTCATATGGTGCAGGGTAAATCCCTCTCACTAAGGATGTTGCTTACAAGTTACAGAGAGCCTAAGGATGCTGCTTACAAATTACACAAGGCATGAAGAAGATCAGCAACCTTGTTAGCATCACGGCAGAAATATTATCAATTCCAATTCAACTCATGGAAAATCAACCAGCTTTTAGTTTCAATTTGGTATATTACCCATCTAGACTCAAATTTTACACAAACGTTATTTTTTGGTAAGTAAAAATTTTACATTCCATACATAGAAAAGAATTTTCGAATGCTAAACATGGATCCAGTCAGAGGCTAATGACTGCATATATATTATAGAATATATTAAATGCATCAATAGGAAGTCCCCTACCATCTACTTCATTTCTATTTTTCCAGTTTGTTAGTTATCTAAAGTCAAACAATCTCTTAAGTAGAAGAGTAAGATTTCATTATACTTTAAGCTATAACCTTACTTTACAAAGAGGCATTTAAATAATTTCCCTAATTCCATTTCTGCATGACAGTGACTCAAGTTGCTTAATTGCACATTCCCTAAAGCACACAAGTTGAAAGTTGAAACACTAAGCAAATTTTCAAAAATGAAACAATTTTTTCTTTTTTGATAAAAACAATGAAGCAATTAAAATCTTACAAAGAATCATTTGAGCATAATTGAAAAGTAGTGCCATGGAAAGAAATTACATGGAAAAAAAATGGAGTTCACCACACCTTCAGTAAACGCAGATCTTTCTGAATCTCTAGGGTGATGGTTTGTGCAGGTAAGTCAAACCTATGTACATTTTACCAAAAAAAGAATGTAATCATTGTTAGCAATAGAGAGAGAGAGAAAAAAAAAAAGAAAAAAAGAAAAAAAAGAAGAACAAATCTTATTAGTTGAGACCCAAAAAAAACTAAATTCCTCCACCCATCTACACCTAAGACTATTTGAGGAGAGAGTTAGTGATTAACTTGAAAACAAAAGCATTAAAGTTTATAAAATTCAAAGCTTTCCTCTCTTTCCTTTTCTCAACAACCAATCAGACATAAGAAAATATAATGAAAAGCTAAAATAGAAACTCCTCGTTATGACAAAGACATACCAACCTTTCCCAGCAGTATCTTTGAGCTGCTTCAACAAATGTCTACACTCTATGCCATACCAACTAAAACATAGACATACCAACCAAAAGCATCGACTAATGTCTACAGACTCTACACTCTATGCCATTGCCTTTATATATAGACTAAAAAATTAGCACACCTAGAAATTTAGAAGTCACAGCATCTACAATCAAACATAGAACATATGAAAAACTAATATGAAAGAACAAAGATCTCAAGAGTTCATTATGGCCAAACTGACACTTAGAAACTAACCAAGGCCAAGAAGTAGTTTTGTTGGACTAGACCTTGAGATCTAGTCAGAATATTAAGACCTGACATCTTCAACATCACCCGAGCAAAGTCCATTCGAAAGATTAATCAGGCATTTGAAGCATAAGCCCTTACCAATCTTGAGGACTCCTCATTAGCCATCAATTGTTGATTGGCAAAAAGGAGTCCTCTCCCTGTTAAAAAGCTCTGATAGTAGTGAGTGCCAAAACCTACCCCAGATGATATTGAAGATGACAAAGCCTGCAAATATGACATCCCCCACTGCAGATTCACTAATTTCCAATGAAGCCATGGATGAAGAAGAAGGCTGAGTGGTGGTCCTATTACTGTCTTGGCACCTCATTCTCTTCTTAGTGAGGAAATCAAGAGTTATAGTTGGGTTTGGCTACCCTGTCCCCTTGAAGTCAGAGAGATGTTTCTGTATGAATTCATAGCCAATCTTCCCAGTTTTCTGTGCACCCTCAGATGATCAAAGAGGCCAAGACGCCTAAGATTAGGTACCTATTGAAATATGAAAGAATGCTATCTAGCCTGTGATGTCCTGTATAGTAGTTTACATCAGAGAACTCCAATAAAAGAGTTATCAATATAGAGCTGTTCTTGATTGTCAGTTTAACAAAAATTAGAATAAGAAAAGTATTTCATTTATTTATTTTTTAATTTTTTGACATTTTAGATTTGAAAAACCTTAACTAAAAAGTGCATGAAACAACTAGTTGGTCAGTTTTGGGTTCCCTTGCTTCAAACCCAGAAAAGAAGTAAAGACATTTATACTGAGACAAATTGAATGTTTTAATCTCTCTGATTGCTACAAAATAGAAAAATATTGTAAAATGTAAATTTAAAATGTTACCTTTGTGTTCCCATATAATTTCCAAAGTATATGAATCTTTTGTTCACACTATTACTAATTCAAAAAAATTAAATCCCTCTAGGACCCAATGATACTATGTGGCTATCATACAACACAATAGTTTATAAGCATGTTCCAGCTAAATTCCTAAGAAGAAAAAGAAATGAGAAATCAAGGCAAAAACAAATATGCAACAAAACTTTTGTCTTTGTTTCACATCAAACATCCAGATGCTGCACACGCAATGAAAGGTGGCCAGCTAACTGCATTTAGGCCTAAGCACATCATCAAACTTCCCAAGAGCTATTCTTTACAATCAGTTTAACAGAATTTGGAATAAGAAAAGTATTTCTCTTTTCTTTCTTTAAATTAAAAAACCATAAATTAAAAAATGCTTGAAACAAGTAGTTGGCCAATTAAAGGTGACTAACAATTTGTGGAAACCAAAATAGCAAAAATCACTAGGAACATATTCTCAATTCATTAACTTTCTAAACTTTCCCCACAACTAATATGTACTTTATAGACTCCTCTCGACAAAAAAAATGTAAAGAGGTACCAACTCTTTTAAAGTTTGTTTCTTACATTTTACCCACGTTTCATTCAAGAATCATTGTCCACAAACAATCATCAAATCCTAAACCTTAAAGTGTTTCTAAAGGACTCTGGATATTAATAAAAATATCTTTAAAGAGAGAGAGAGAATAGGAAGATTAAGGATCAAGAACAGACCAGCATAATGCCATCTCTTATGGCAATAGAAACAATATCAGCACATGAAACTACCCTTGGACAAGCCTTTTCAAGCTCCTCCTTGATGAAATCAATCTTATTGAAAACCCTCAAGGTTTGAAATGGTTTTTGTTACAATTGTTGTCATCAAAAAGGACCAAAGCACCACAGCCCTGATCAAGAAAATCCCACAAAAAATTAAGACCAACAAATTAGTACCTAAAAATAAATGGCAAGAAATTAGACACCAAAAATAAGAACATACAATTTTTTATCATCATCTAGTCATGGAATGTCAGCCAGTGATCTAAATTATGAATGAATGCTATCCCTCCATCACGTTAGCCACCAGCCTATACATAAGAGCACTCCAACAAAAAGAATTACTAAGAGTTGTTCTTTATTGTTAGTTTAACAGAATTTGGAATAAGAAAAGTATTTCATTTTCTTTTTTTTTTGAAATTTTAGACCTGAAAAACCATAACAAAGAAGTTCTTGAAACAACTAGTAAAGGTGTATCTAACAATTTGTGGAAACCAATACAGCAAAAATCACTAGGAACATATATTCAATTCATTAAGTTTCTAAGCTTTCCCCACAATCAATATGTAACTTTAGAATCTTATCTTATTGAAAATATAGAGGAAATTAGTCTACTCCTCCAAGCATTCTAGGTAGCACTAGGGTAATTAACACCACTCTTTAGTAAATAAATAAATAACCACTCTTCATTCAATCCAACCAACAAGATCTTTAATCTGTAAAAGGAAGGTAATATTACAAGGATGTAATAATAATAATAACTGAAATATGTAATAGAATATAACCCGATTATTTGAAGCTGCAACTAAGCTGTGAAGTTGCCCCTTTAAAAAAAAAAATATATATATATATATATATATATACACTGACCACAAGATGTATTTAGAATTGCAATGGAGTAGAGAAATTTCTTCTCACACTAGAGCATAAAGCAAGGTCATTAAATGAAGTCTGACATAAATAAAGCATTAAAATGTGGTGGTTACATAGCAGTAGCCTATATACTCTCTGGTATGACTATACCTTAAACATAAAAGGTTTTTTTTTATTTTATTTTATTTTTTTTATGCCTTACACATGGATTGTACCATTGTTGTCTTCTCCATGAGTGGCTCCCAGCTTAAGCATGACTTTGGATGTGCGGGCATGATAAGTGTAATTGAATACTAACTGATGACAATAAAACATAATGGCATCTGATTGAAAGCTATGCCTATGAGTCACTTTTATATTCTACTTGGTGATTAAAGAAATAAAGAAAATTATAGACAAATCAATTTCTTTGTTTCATGACACAGAATTGTAGACTTTCCTATTTCTGAAGTTCAAACTCAAAAAGAACGAACTAAAATCTCCTTCAGATGATGAATAATCAGCCAAAACTTGTTAGAAACACTGACACCCAATTAAATTAATTTGGATGCTGCAGCACAGATTATGATCTCCCCAAATATTAGTTAACTTTTGGTAACATTCCAAACATTTTAATTCTGTATTTCTAAAGAACTCAACAGCCATAACATATTTCATCATTGTGTCTAATGTCTACGCTAAGCCATTGCCTTTATATATAGACTCAAATTAGCATAGGCAAGAAGTTTAAAAGTCACTGCATCTACAATCAAACATTGAACATAAAGAGAAGCTTATATGAAAACATAACGATGTCAAGAGTTCATTATGGTCAAGATTGTCACTTAGGAACTGACAAAAGGCAAGGAGTAGTTGCGTTGGACCTGACCTTGAGATCCAGCCAAATCTTCATCATTGCCCATGCAAAGTCCAGTCTTGTGGTTGGTTGATCTGTCATCTGAAGCATAGGCCCTTACCAGTCTTGTGGTCTTCTCATTAGCTAGCTATTGCTGATCAGCAAAAAGGGGTCTTCTCCTCTTTCTAATGACTGGCTGTGAATTCATGCAGACTCACTCATTTCCAATGATTACATGGGTTAAGAAGAAGGCTGAGTGGTGGTCCTATTACTGTCTTGGCACCTCATTCTCATGTCAGTGAGGAAATCAGAAGCTATGGTTGGGTCAGGCTGCCCTGTACCCTTGCAGTCATAAAGGTGTTTGTGTATGAACTCACAGCCAATCTTCCCAATTTTGTGTGCACCTTCAGATGATCAAGAAACCAATGCAAACCAAAGTAACATTTTAAACCTTTTTCAATTCCATATAACAAGGGCATAAAATGAGAAAAGGCAGAGAACTAGTAAGTACCTAAAAGATAGACTATTTCTCTTTCATCAAAACCTCTAATGCCAAAAAGGTAAAGTGTCTGTATAATATAATCATCCGGTCATGGAATCTTAGGCAGTGCTTTGTTGAGGTATGAAGGAATGCTCGGCCTGTTAACACTGGATAGAAAGGGGCCACAAGCCTGTGATGTCAAGTAAAACAGTTTACATCAAAGAACTCCAATAAAAAGAACAGCAAAATATTGTAAAATAAATAAATAAAGAGAGAACAGAGAGAAGCATAAAATAGCTATCCTCAGCTTGGCTGCTGTGAAGTTGAGGTGAAGGATTTGGAAAGCATAGAAAGTACTATGTTTGGTCCCCCAATAAAGGAGAAAATATTCAACTAAACCAAGTGTAATCTAATTTATTGGCTGCAAGAAGTTGAAGAATCAATCAAGAACATCAAATTTGTTTGTTTATCTTTTCACCTTCAAAGAAACTAGAATAATGTGGACAGGGATGAATCAAGTGGGAACAAAAGATATATAAGGGAATCACTAATATATATATTTTATATATATATATATATATATATCATGAGAGAGAGAAAGAGAGAGGAATGGACTGTAAATCATAAAAAGAAAATTATTAAGATTGTGAGAGAATCACTAAAGTTTCCCAAGCAGAGAGGAGCCATGTTACTCAAGTGATTATGAAACAAATCAAGGACATTAAGGAAAGTCATTACAAATCAAGGAAGGAATTTTTCCAATGAGAGAGAGAGACAAGAAAGAAAGATGAGACGAGAGAGAAGAGAAACAATGTTCAATTGAAAATGAACACTTACCCGCATTTACCTCGCTTATAGCCTTCTTCACATGTTCATCAGGTTCAGTGTCCACAATGAGCGTTTGAACAATCTCAAATCCATAAGCTGACATGGCCTATGCATGTGAAATTCAAAGATATTATAAAGAAACAAATTTACCTTGTAACTTGACTAATACTAAACCAAATTAGCAGACGGAGAAATACCTTTCAAGTTCCTCTTCCACGGCTATCACAATCTCATTCTTTTGTTCAAAAATAGAATCCAACACCAACTTCGGAACACTTAATAACTAGAAGAATAGAGACATAAGCCTGTCAGTCTCTCAAAACGATATCCAAATAGGTAAAATTGTCTCCAATGGAAATTATGACATAACAAGTATATGCATTGATAGTGACAAAAAACTTGCCCCAACCTCAAAGATATTCAACACAGCAAATTTCATAACCACTGTAAGAACTTTTTTTCTCTTTTCCGGTCACTATGCACCATTTGTCCTCATAATATTCACATAAGATACATTACCTCCATGGTCCTCTCCACATGAACATTATTGTTAAAATAATCACTTTTCCATAGCTTGTCATGCACATGGTTAATCATGATGCTTTAAGAAAATCATAAAGATCATTAAAACGAATAGACCTTCACAAAGAATAGACCTTTTAATTGTTTTTGCATAAACTTCAAAAAATCAATGTCTAGCTAGAAAAAGAAGTCCTCACTTCTCAGCATAAACTTCAAAAAGTCAATATCAAATTAGGAAAGTCCATACTTCTTAGAATTTATTTATTTTCCTAACAAATATAGACCCATGTGACACTATTTAATAAAAAAGGAATTGACTCTTAAATTTCATTATAAGGGCAAACATGGTGACTTTCAACTTCAAGGTCCAGTTACACACCCATACCATCAAAGACAGAGATAGGATCTGTGCTCTGGTATTGCTGAGTTTTTGTAAAAAGCATTAGCAGATTTGTCTGACAAGGCCCGGTATTGAATAGAAGTAACAACAGTAACAAGCACATTATCATGAAAATATATATATATATATATATATATAAAGTATATATAGATCAGAAGAGGCCCAAGAATCATGCTTTTAAGCATATAAAATAATTTAAAACAAAAGAATAGTGCTTAGCCTAGTATATTCATGCTTTACTGCTTTTAACTGAAAAAAAAATAATAAATAAAAAGTTCTAGATAAATTCTGCAATCACTCATGACTTGACAACAATAAAGCAAAACATATCTTCAAACAAACATTTCTTGCAATCTGTATAATATTAATTCTGTCCAATCAGTTTTGGCTTCCCATGCTTCAAACCAAGAAAAGAAGTAAAGACATTTATACTGAGACAAATTGATTGTTTTACTCTCTCTGATTGCTACAAAACAGAAAAATTATTGTAAAATGCAAATTTAAAATGTTGCCTTTGTCTTCCCATATAATATCCAAAGTATATGAAACTTTTTTTCACACAATTACTAATTCAAAAAAAATAAATCCCTCTAAGACCCAATGATACTATGCGGCTATCAAATAATACAATAGATTACAAGCATGTTCCAGTTGAATTCCTAAGAAGAAAAAGATATGAGAAATCAAGGAAAAACAAATATGCAACAAACCTTTTGTCTTTGTTTCACATCAAACATCCAGCTGCTGCACGCACAATGAGGTGGCCAGCTAACTACTGTCCCAAAACCCAAGGCAAACAGTGGCATCTGGGCCCAAGCACATCATCAAACTTTCCAAGAGTTGTTCTTTACTGTCAGTTTAACAGAATTTGGAATAAGAAAAGTATTTCTCTTTTCTTTCTTTCTTCTTTTTCCTTTTTTTTTTTGAATTTTTTGAAATTTTAGACCTGAAAAACCATAATTAAAAAATGCTTGAAACAAGTAGTTGGCTAATTAAAGGTGACTAACAATTTGTGGAAACCAAAACAGCAAAAATCACTAGGAACATATTCTCAATTCATTAACTTTCTAAACTTTCTTCACAACTAATATGTACTTTATAGACTCCTCTCGACATAAAAAAATGTAAAGAGGTACCAACTCTTTTAAAGTCTGTTTCTTACATTTTACCAAAGTTTCATTCAAGAATCATTGTCCAGAAACAATCATCAAATCCGAAACCTTAAAGTGTTGCTAAAGGACTCTAGATGTTAACAAAAATATCTTTAAAGAGAGAGAGGATAGGAAGATTAAGGATCAAGAACAGACCAACATAATGCCATCTCTTGTGGCAATAGAAACAATATCAACGTATGAAACTACCCCTGGACAAGCCTTTTCAAGCTCCTCCTTGATGAAATCAATTTTATTGAAACCCTCAAGGTCTGAAATGGTTTTTATTACAATTGTTGTCATCAAAAAGGATCGAAGCACCACAACGCTGATCAAGAAAAGCCCACAAAAAATTAAGACCAACAAATTAGTACCTAAAAATAAATGGAAGGAAATTACAACGCCAAAAATCAAAACATACAATTTTTTATCATCACGTGGTCATGGAATGTCAGCCAATGATCTAAACTATGAATGAATGCTGTCCCTCCATCCTGTTAGAGAGATAGAAAGGGCCACCAGCCTGCACATCAGGGCACTCCAACAAAAAGAATTACTAAGAGCTGTTCTTTATTGTTAGTTTAACTAAATTTGGAATAAGAAAAGTATTTCAATTTTTTTTTTTTTAATTTTTTGAAATTTTAGACCTGAATAACCATAACCAAAAAGTTCATGGAAACAACTAGTAAAGGTGTATGTATCAATTTGTGGAAACCAAAATAGCAAAAGTCACTAGGAACATATATTCAATTCATTAAGTTTCTAAGCTTTCCCCACAATCAATATGTACTTTAGAATCTTATCTAATTGAAAATATAGAGGAAATTAGTCTACTCCTCCAAGCATCCTAGGTAGCACTAGGGTAATTAACACCGCTCTTCAATAAATAAATAAATAACCACTCTTCATGAAATCCAACCAACAAGATTTTTAATCTGTAAAACGAAGGTAATATTATAAGGATGTAATAATAATTGAAATATGCAATAGAATATAACCTGATTATTTGAAGCTGCAACTAAGCAGTGAAGTTACCCATTAAAAAAAAAAAAAAAAAATTACCCTGACCACAAGATGTAGTTAGAATTGCAATGGAGTAGAAAAATTTCTTCTCACACTAGAGCATAAGGCAGGGTCATTAAATGAAGTCTGACATAAATAAAGCATTAAAATGTGGTGGTTACATGGTACTATGGTAGTAGCCTATGTACTCTCTGGTATGGCTATACCTTAAATATAAAAGCTTTTTTTTTTTTTTTTAAAGGAAGCATAGAAGCTTATGCACCTAGTAACACTAGTAATAAGCCTCACATTAACACAAGTACAACCATTCCAAACTAGCATAAAGGAAATTTAAAATGAAGAATCTTCTTACCAATATAAAGACACAGTTTTAAGGAAGCAAAAAATTATGAAATAGATATTTTCAAATATACTAGTATATAAAAATATACCTAGAATCAGTATTTGTATCCACTAAATTCTTCTTCAATGAGTTCGTCCACGAGCATTCTCCTAGGATCTTTGTAACTTGTTATGTCTTCCTCCATAAACAATATTCACTAGCCATTTCGGTTTTCCACTTGAGAACACAAGATAACCCAAACCCAATCCAAACATGAATCCACAACCATACCCCAACAATACAACTTTCCAATGAAACCCATTTTCAAATTCGAAATCATCTTCTTGAATGGTTGATGATGGCGATGGTTGTTGTCCCTCATCATTGCCACAAGCTTTTGTCATTGGAAATCCACATAACCCAAGGTTCCCATAGTAAGAATCATTCATAAAGGTATTGAATTGTTTACCTTGGGGCATATGTCCAAAAAGATAATTTTCTGATAGGTTTAAAAATGCTAGCATTGTCAGATCTGCCAATTGTATAGGAATTTCACCTGTGAGCTTGTTTGAGGAGAGATCTAGCCATTCAAGATTGGTTAAATTTCCCAACGATGGAGGTACATGACCTGAAAGATTATTGTGTGAAAAATTAAGCCCCTTCAGTGACCGAAGCTCTACAATTGCCTTTGGAATTTCTCCTTTGAAATTATTGTTGGAAAAATCAATGGTTGTGAATAGACTTTGGATTTTTACCAATTCAATGGAAAGCCCTTTCATCACCACTGTCACAGAATCTTGATAATAATCATCACCCATATATTTCAATTCACCTTTGTCTGCACTCACATTCATCATGGCTTTTAAATACATGAAAAATTTTGTTGGCAAAAGACCATGGAACTTGTTGTGAGAGAGGTCTATGATTCGCAAATTAGGGAACGGGAATTTGGTCTTGGGATTGCCTATGGCACCATGAAAGTTGTTTGATCGCAAGACAAGAACGCACAACTCTGAAAGACTTTCCAACCAACAAGGAAAGGTTCCACTAATCTTGTTGTTACCAAAATCCAGAACTTCCAACTTTCTACAATGGACCAATGATTGTGGCAATGCCCCTTCCAATTGGTTGCCATTGAGTTTCAGACTTCTCAATTGACATCCCTTTGCAAATGTTGCTGGGACAGTGCCATTAAGATTGTTACTTTGTAAATTCAAGTTTTTGAGATTATCACTTAACTTTCCCAAACATTGAGGAATCATGTTATTCAAGTGATTATAAGAGAAATCAAGGTAAATGAGGGAACTGAGATTGCAAATCAAGGAAGGGATGTGTCCAGTTAAATTATTCCTTGAGACTGAAAAGTAATACAATGAATCCTTTCCCACCTCCATTACCCAGGATGGAATATTGCCTTTGATATGGTTGTTGGAAAGGTCTAAGTATGCTATATATTTTGCAGTTCGTAAAAACTGTGGAATTTCGGTTATGTTGGAAGAAGACAATTGTAACCAGTAAATTTTGGACAAAATATTGGTGGCAGATGTGAAGGAGTGTAGTGATAGGTGAGGATTATTTGACATATCAAGATATAGAAGACGTTTGAGCTTTGAGAATATTTTTGACTCCACATTGCCACTAAAATTATTGAAGGAAACATTTAGAGAAACTAATGAGTTATGCTGGAATTCACCAATATGCCCAGTGAATTGGTTATGATCAAGATGTAAGTGACGCAAAGATGGTATTGTATACACCCAAGATGGTATTGTCCCAGTCAATAAATTACCAGATAAGATGAGATATTCTAGATTGGAAGGAATCTTGCTGACTAGTTGACTATTAGATGAATTATTTGAAGAGAAGTCCGGAAGTTGCCCTGTGAAATTGTTGTATGAGAGATCCAAGAGAGTAAGTCCTGTAATGTTTAGGAGGGACCATGGACACTGACCACCAAAGTTACTATATGGAAGGCCCAAATGAGTTATCTGTGTGAGATTTGAAAGAAATGTTGGATACGATGAACCTATGAAATTGCATCCACCAACATACAACTGTTTTAAGGACTTGAGGTTGCTGCTTAAATAAGGTAAGTCAATTGAGAATTTGGTTTCAGAGAGAACTAAGAACTTGAGAGAAGTACTCCAGTTATAAGTTGGAAAGGAACCAGTGAGATTGTAGTTGGAACCTACACGGAGCATCTGGAGGTTTGGAAGGTGGAATATATTATCTGGAAATTTCCCTTTCAATTGGCAATAAGTAAGACGAAGAGATGTTAAAGAAGACGACAAATTCGTGAGACAATTAGTTGAAACAGAAGACATATCAATCCCATATAAAACAAGTTCAGTTAGATGGGTTAGGTTTTGAATTAGACTTTTCAAATTAGGCGTTTCTATTCTCATGTCAATATTCGAAGAGAGATCAAGTGAAACCAGTTTGGATAAGTGGGAGATTTCGGAAGGGACATTACCAGCAAAGGAGGAGCCAGGAATGGAGAAGTCAGGAATGTAGGGGCCAGAAACGGAGGAGCCCGCAACGGAGAAGCCAGCGAGGTTGAGATGCGTCATGTTTGCAAAGCCACCAAATTTAGATGAAATTGTGGAGCCATGGAAATCGTTGTAAGCAAGGTTGAGCCTCTGGAGATGGCGAAGAGAGAAAAGGGTGCTATTGGGATGGATGGGACCATGAAGCCGACTGCAACTGAGGTCGAGACCAATGACATGACCTGTCATCGTATCACAGGTGACCCCATACCACCCACAACAATCTGTACCCATTTTCCACGAATTCTTCGGAGGATAATAAGAAAACGAATCGCAAATCAAAAAAGAACGACCGACAGAAAAAGAGTTTCTGAAATGGAGCAAAGCAGAGCTTTGGTCGGAAAGGCAAAGAAGCGTAGATGAATTAAAAGAAAAAGAAGAGAAAGATGAATTAGGTAGAGAAAGGAAGAGGAAGAAAATGAGAAAGAAAGGTATCCGCCCCATATTTGCTCTGGCTTTGATAGAAATTAGAAGGAAGAAGGATATATATGTATTTTGGGTGTTTTGTTAGAAATTGAGATGGCATAGATATATTTATAGGCAGCCACGATTATCAGGAGAGGGAACATAACCAGGATTATCAGCACCAAGTTTTAATCCCTCGAATTAGCTTATTTTATGGGTTGGGCCAATGACTTGGAAAATTCAAGGTCCTGTGGGTCACTCTGCGATTTCATGCCTTTTTTTTTGTTTTTTTTTGTTTTTTTTCCCTGTACGTAAACAGTAAAAATACTGTTTACATACTGTTTATACACTGTTTACGTACTGTTACGGGTCTCACGATACTATTCACATATTTAAAAATTATTTTACTACAATGTTTCTAATTTTCAGTTTTTAATTTTCAATTTTAACAACAATAAATTTAATCCAAACGGACCCTATATATCTTTAACCCGTTAATTAATAATAACTATGGTCTTGTGGCCTACAATTAAGGTCTAGTGGTTGTGGGTCACTAGTGTGCAGTGTAGAGTTTTTGGACTATAGAATTATTCGATGTAGATTCATTGATTTATAAAAAGTAACTTCTTATTAAAAAAATAAAATAAAAAGTAGCTCTGACAATAAAAAAAATCAAGTTATTCGGGTTAGCTATATCTACTGTTTATCATAATAGCTACTGTTTATTAAAAATAATAATAATAATAATAATAATTTTATCAACTTTAGATTTCAATAATAATAATAATAATAATAATTTTATCAACCATTAGAATACTTTAATCTTGTTAATGTCTCACCAAATCTTTGGTCATTGTTTGAAACTTCCAAGACTTGAAAAGCTATAATCTTGAAATTTTGGACCATATAAAAATTGTTTGATATAAATTACAGAATTGCAAATTGAACATGTGACAATAATCAAATTTGTAGCAATCATGTTATAATGATCAGTTTTATGTCATCCATTGCTTTTTCCTCAGATAAATTAAAATTTTAAATTGTGTATAATAGCGCTAGAGAATCCATGCAAAGACCCAACGGTTTGGTGCTAGGGAACTCATATTCAAACCAGTCTTAGTCAAATCTAGGTTAGCCTATTTTTGCTTTAGCGGCAAAAATAGCCAAATACTACTATTTTTTGAAATTATTAGTGTTTTACCGGTGTTTGAAAAATATTTAGCAATGTATCACTTTTTTAAAACTCAAGTATGTGAAACTCGAGTTTAAGAAAATTGAGTACCATACAAAATGCCACACAAAACTCGATTACGTGGAACTTGAGTTCGTTGGAAGTGTTCCTCTAGTTTAAGACACTCGAGTATTATGTAGGAACAATTCCCGCTTCCACAGCGCACACACAGTCAACAATTGTGGCTGTGTGATTGCACTCACACAGTCAACAATTGTGTCTGTGGGTTTCTCATTTTTCTTTCTTTTGCAGCGAAAGAGTTTGAAACACAATTGTGGCTGTGTGATTGCACTCACACAGTCAACAATTGTGGCTATCTCTCACAGTCAACAATTGTGGCTATGGGTTTCACTTTTTTCTTTCTTTTTGTCAGGGTCACGTAGGAAGACTTGGAAAGTTCTTATTTTTCTTTTTTCTTTTTTCTAAAAGTAAAGACTTGGAAAGTTAAGTGTTATAGTCTTCCTTTTTTCCTTTTGCCTATTGATAATGGAAAAAATTTGCATAGAATAGAACACACAAAACAGATCAAACAAGGCCGAGATTGTCAAAGTAACAGCTAAGAAAAGCTTGAGAATATATATATATATATATATATAAAACAGATCAAACAAGGCCGAGATTGTCAAAGTAACAGCTAAGAAAAGTTTGAGAATATATATATATATATATCTATATATATATATATATATAGATATATATATACTTATTTATTTATCACCATGCTTTTTTTTAGTCTTTGATCTGCTAGATTCCTTCAATCTTGAAATCGTGTGATACAGAAGTATAAAATCATGAAAAACGTTTCACCATGTCTTTTGTAATAATTGTTTGGAATTTCGAAGACTTGGAAAGTTTTTTTTTTTCTTTTTTTTTTCCTAGAAGTAAAGACTTGGAAAGTTAAGTGTTATAGTCTTCCTTTTGTAATAAAATAGTATTTCTTTAAATTTGCAAAGTTGCAAACTGAAAATGCAGGAATCATGTTATATGGGTCCCTGTATTGAACCAACAATCATGTTATCAATTTATCATGTTCATGTGGCAATCATGTTATCATATGGCAATCATGTCATACGGATCTCTATTTCTTTTCTTTTTACTCAAATAATTTTTTTTAAGAAACTCATGTATAATTACATATTTACTCAAATTTACTCATTAGTATCCCATACAAGGATCAAAGATAGAGAGAGTCAAACAAAAATTATGAAATCATGAAAAAAAGTCACCAAAGTATACACAACGTGTACAATTAGAGATCATATCAATCAAGTAGTCATTAGTGACATCAATGAGTTTGCACATTTATAAAAGACTCAGAGCATTCGCATCCAAGTATCTAAAAAAATACACATTTTACATTTTAAAATTCTACTTTATCTATTTTACTATACCATTTTACAACTCACTCACATCCCTGTTTTTATATTTACATACAGCACATTAAAATAATAATAAGCCATTTCACAAAAGTTTTGATACCACTTTTATAGGAAATAAAAAATGCAGTTGTTGAGGGCCATTTGTGGAAACCCAGACAGACAGAAAAGCCCAATAATGAGGGCTACAAAGAATTGACAAAATAAATAGCAAAAAACTCATTAGACCCAAGTGGCAGGAATAATAGATCACAGGCCCAACAAATAAATAAATGGGTCTTGAAGAGGCAAGCGGGCTCAAAGAAGTCAGAAAAGAAAGAAATAGCATCCCATGGGCAGTGTATGAGGTAAAAAAGTGAGAAAGGGCCACCGTAGGCACAAGGCAATTCAAACTAAGAAAGTAAGGGGTTTATGGCAGGCCCATGAACCCCAAAGATAAGAATAAGGTTATTGGGCTGGGAAATCCCAATGAAGTTAGTAAAAAACCCATGGGAGTGTGGAATTAGCAAACGGGCCGAGGAAGTCCAAAGAAAGCAATCGGGCCGTGGATGCCTAAAGGGACATAGGAGCCCATGAGTAAAAGCAAAACAGTGCCCATAACAGGTCACTGAGAAAAGGGATGAACGGTTGGCCTAAAAGAGATACAGCAGGATTAAGTTATTACAGCAGGAATAACAGTTCAACGTTACAGGAAATAAAGAAAATCAAGAGTGGGCCAAAGAAACGTAAGGCCCATCATCATGCAAAGCCTAGCTCCTGAATGGAGTGGGAAACCAAAGAAAAGCCCACATGAAAGGCCAAAAAACACAGACAGAGAGTCTACAGATTACGGCAAACGCATGAGCGGTAGACAGACTTTTGGACATATCTGAAAGGGAAGCACGCGCAAGGCCTAGGCACCACCAGCCTGTACCCAGCCAATATAGGACGTGGTGGGGCCATGGGCCAGAGGTAAGAGGTAAATGGGGTACGGTTTGGTGGTGGGGAGAGGGGAAAAGATCTATTTTGAGGCTCCTGCCCAAGCCCTTTTGGGAGGTACGTCCTGCTGGGATGGCAGACCACCCAAAAGAGGCAAGTTTGAGGGGGAACCATTGGGTGCATGCCTTGAGAGTAGAGAGAGAAAGCATTTATGCCGTGGCAGGAAGAAGTGTTACGGTATACAGAGGAACGAAACAAACCTGCCTTTGTCTGGCAAGGGTGGATGTCACACAGACCTGGTGGTCGGCAAGTACGCCCAGACCAGACAAAGGCGGTTAAGGGGCAAAACGGTAAAACATTGGTCACGGCAGGCACTATAAAAGGGCCTTTGCCATGCCCTGGAACGAGGATCGAAAAACAGAGCATTTTTACGGAGTGAAAAGAAAAACAGAGTAAGAAGGAAAAAAAAAAAAGATAAGAAAGAAAACAAAGAAGAAAAGAAAGGAAACTAAGGAAAAAAGAGAGTTAGTTCAATGGGCATGCACCAATAGATCAGTTTCCTTCTCTCCCCCTTCAAATCTTGCTTTCTTCCAAAACGTAAACAAGGACTCTTTCCTTTTGGGCAATAACCATTCAGGTCCGACTCCCTCAAATCCATTAATTCCCACGGCAGGATCTTTTTCCTGGGAGATTATTTGCATTGAGAAGAGGCGTTCTTCCCTCTTTGGCTTTGCTTCGGCAGACTAAGCTTAAAACTTGACTTATGCCCATTTGATTAGCTCGTATTATTTTCTTTACTTTCTCTGTGATTGACATTATCATGACTGTAATCATGTTTTATAAGTAGAGATTACATAACCATTTGTTTAAATAGTTAAGAATATTCTGTTTTGGTTATTACTATTATATCTGCCTGCCGTAACTCGTCTGTAACAGTTCTGCTTGCCGTAAGTTTACTCCTGGCAGACAAGGCATAAGTTTTTGCACAAACTGGCCCAAGTTGAGTTACAGTTGGACCGGCCCCAACTCCCTTACTCAGAAATATTTGGGTCTATCACCGCAGGAGGCAGCCCAGCCCATTACCATAGGAGGCAGCCCAAGCCCAATACACCATACACAAAAAAGGCCCCCACAGCAGTCAAAACATTAATTGTTTTCTTTATTTTCCCATAAAAAAATTCCTAAAATAGTGCATTAAAAAATACTCATAGGGTACGTTTGTTATACTGAATAGAGATTACGACAGGAATTGTAATTTTTATTACTAAGAATAAAATTTGTTGTAATATAATAACTAAACTTATTCATAAATTTGGTTGTGAGTTATAACATTAGAATAAAACAAGATTTATTTTAAGAAATATCTTACTCATACAATTATATCTCCTTAAAAATTGTTATTTTTTTGAATTTAAGAAAGATATGTGTAATTTTTTATGATTTTTATTTTTATAATTGTTAGATGTATATGGAAATTTTGTTTATTTAAAAATATATTAGGTTTTGAAATTATTGCACTTACTAAAGAATAGCTAATACAACCCTTTTAAAGAGAAATAGTTATTCCTCATTTTGAAGAATAGCTATTCATAAAGAATGACTATTCCTTGTAATAAAAACATAACCAAACTAAAGAATAATTAAATTATTGGAATAGGTATTACATTATAATACCTATTACAGTCTAGCTACCAAACATGCCCTTACATCATCCATTAATGTTTTCCTAATAAAATTTCCATTATTTATATAAAAAAAATAAAAACCTTTAAATGTGTATATAAAAGTGAAAAGTGTTGAAATAAAGTCTTTTATAGTAAACTATTTTACATTTTCAAAGAATATGTTGGTAGTGAAGCAATGAGAAAACAAGAACAAGTAGTGGTCTTGTCGATGAGAGAGATGAGAAAAGTTGAGGCCAGGCCTCACGACTCGTGGCACAAAACTTATTAAAGATATTGCCGGGTTGCATAGAGTGTGAGTCCCGAGCATTGCCTATGAAGATTGAAGACTAAACACTAGAGAGAAATCACATGAAAGAACAGCTTTCTTTCTTGTCACAAATTGAATGACGCACATTCATCAAATTTGATTTGTGGAAAGAAAAGTTGACGGGGAACATTCGTATTCCAAAGTAGCAGCTAAAGAAATGTTTAATCAGTAACTTTGCAAAATAATATCACTGCTCTTTTGAAAGTCATTGATCAGCCAGATTCTTTCATCCTTTAGAAACATGTTTCACCATTAGAAGACTTGCAAAGACTTAGGAAGTCATAAATTTTTGCAGGGCTTGTCTATTATTACCTACCCTGAATTTTGGACTATATAAAAATTTATTCAAATTGCTAATTGTCGATTGAACATGTAGCAAGCAATCATTAAATGCGTGGCAATCATATTGTCTCGGTGTCTGAATTAACCATGCTAGAAATGTTATTATCAAAGACTGTTTAATGTCTTATATTTCTTTTTTCTCAAATCATTTTTATTTTTAGCAAAAAAAAAAATTGATAATTACATGGAAAAAATTTTAATAAAAAATTATATATATTACAAATGATATTCTCTAATTTTATTTCATTATGTTTCTTTAATTTTAATATTTTTTTTTTCAATTTAGTCATTACATTTGTTTTGTGTCCAATTTTAACTTTGCTTATTTATTTATATTTTTCACATGAGTTTAAAATAAAGGGACATTTTGCTAAGTAATTTCAAGACAGAGACATTTTGCTGCATAATTTGTAAATTAGGGGCAAATGTCCAGTTACCAATAAATATTGTCATGAAGGTTTTAAAAGGCCTAATCGGGGGAGCATGCAGCAAAATTGGGCCTCGTCCGTAGGATATTGTCCTCTTCGGCATGCCTCCACACATGAGTACACATTCATGGTTTTGTTTCCAAAACACAAGTCTTATACCAATTAGACTCCAAGGCCTCCATATAAGCGCAAGACTCTCCCCCTACTTAGGCAATGTGAGACTTAATAGTTTTTTTTTTTTTGAAACCATGTGAGACTTAATAGTTAGGATTTGATGCACGCTCCATAAAAGGCACAAGACTTCCCCCTACCAAGGCACATGTGTTCGCCTTAATTCAGGCCACCGATCATAACAAGGATCCATTGGGCCTTTAATTCAAATATCTGAGTATTGGAGGGCACAAACCACTCCCTTGCCAATTGTGTTAAGTAGGCCTTCATCCTCATGTAAGTCACAGCCCAAGCCCCGAGTTGTTCAGCCTCTGCGAAAGAGACTCATCTTCAGAGACAAGCGTGGGGAAACTCCTTACAGGAATTGTTTCATCTTCTTCATATATGTCTCCCATGAGGATTACTCTCTCTATCCCTTACGGACAGACAATCATTGGTTGCTAGTATTCTGAGTTCCAGTTCAAAATAATATAGCTTGCCATGTTGGCCCCACAAACAATAATTCCTGGCTCCTCCCCTTGTTGCCAGCCTTCGCATTGTATGTGTTCAAGATCATTGATGTGCTCAACTTGGAAAATGTAAAATCTTTGTTATTTGCCTAACACTCTCACCATTTCTTATTGGTGCCAAGCTTCATGATCGAATTAAGCTTTGCGTGAGGCAAACTAAAAAATAGCCTGCATCTAATAGAAATCACACTACGAAATTTCTCGAGAAGGATCTATGACACTAAGAAATGACTTCCTCAACCAGTTGAGCAGCATTTACTCATTAAAAGGTGGTGTTTGTTAATACATCATCACTATATGGGATATGGGACCAACTGGTCAACCATGTAGTCATCAACATCACAGGCCTCCAACTCACAACAATCACCCCAACCTATTTCTCTTCTATTAGAGCTAGGCTCCCTGAAGAAACACTTTGGGTCCGAACACAAAAACCCTTGTTCAATGCTAGGTTTTATAGTACATAGCTAAAAAGGGAAGAAAAAAAAGGGGGCAGGGGGACCAATAATTGGCTATTCATTTTGTTCAGACTCTTAGAAAAGTGGGTTTGGGTGAAAAAAGGGAAGAAGACTTGGCCGCTAGCGTTAACAAAAGTTTGAGACAAGGAAGAAGTTAAATAGGCTGTTATAAAAGTTTAAGGCAAAGAAGATGATAAAAACAAGCTCTAAACAGTCAATTCAAAATGTAGATGGTAGAAGGTGACTCTACTCAGAAGGTGTTGTCACGAGAAGTTTTATTTTTATTTCTTTATTTATTTGTTAATAATTGGAACACAATTGATCATTGCACATATGTACTAATTACTTGAAAATTAAAGTAAAAAAGATTTTTTTTTTATTTTTTTTATTTTTTATTTTTTATTTTTTTTATAGAAATTAAATAGAAGTTAACACTAATTTAGACTTTAGGAAAGAGTGGAACATAATTTGGAAGAATTAGTAACTTCTACTAAAAAAAAAAGTATTGTACTTCTTATCTGTAAAGACAATAATATCTGAAATTGTTTTTCAGCCTAACCAAATTCGGTGTAGGACTTATCATTTTTAGAGTTATACAAGTACCAGAATTCAAATACAAAGAAGTTTGAATTATAAACAACTCTATCCTATCCTATCACAAGTACCAGAATTTAAATACAAGGAAGTTTGAATTATAAACAACTCTATTCTATCCCATCTTATCTTATCACAATCTAGGGCTGTTGCAATTTAGAAATTGAATTTGAACTATCACATTATCACGTTATCACAGCTGCTGAACACACAGCTAGATTGCTGCTAGCGGTTATCCTTAACACTCCCCTGCAAGCTCAACTGTGCTGGAAGTACGTTGAGATTGGTCCGAATATGAGCAAATCTAGAGGAAGATAGTGGCTTGGTAAACACATCAGCAAGTTGATCTTTGCTGGATAGAAACCACAAAAGAACCATCAGCAACCATGTCTCTAACAAAGTGGAATTCTATTTCAACATGCTTGGTACGGGCATTGAAAACAGGATTAGAAGACAAATAAGTTGCACCAATGTTGTCACACCATAAATCTGGAGAACAGGACACAAGAGTGCCAAGCTCATAAAGAAGAGCACGCAGCCATTTAGTCTCTGCAGCTGCATTGGCAAGAGCTTTGTACTCTACTTCAGTACTTGACCAAGCCACAGTCTTTTGCTTTTTACAACCACAAGCGGTGAGATTGTCTCCTAGAAAATCATGTTTTATATATAAAAAATATTGATATTTCATATATATATTTTTTTATGTTTGACTTATGCAGGTCTTGGTACAAGCTTTGGAGCATTATTTCTAATAACCATTACATTGGATTTATTCAATGTGATAAAGCAGAGAAGTGAAACCAAGCTTAAGAAAAAATTCTTTAAAAAGAATGGTGGTTTATTGTTACAACATCAATTATCTTCAAATGAAAACAATGTTCAAAATATAAAACTATTCAATTTGAAGGAGTTGGAAAAGGCAACAGACCATTTTAGTGAAAATAGAATAGTTAGTAAGGGTGGTCAAAGTACAGTTTTCAAATGAATGTTAAGTGATGGAAGAATTATTGCAATTAAAAAGTGCAACACAGTGCAAGAGAGGAATGAAAAGAGTGATGTGTATAGTTTTGGAGTAGTCCTTGTTGAGCTCTTAATTGGAGAAAAACCTATTTCTTCAACAAGGTCAGAAGCATATAGAAGTTTATCTAAATATTTCCTTCATTCAATGAAGGAGAACCATCTATTTGATATTCTTGATGACCGAGTAGAGAAGGAAAGTGATAAGGAAGAGGTCATCATAGTTGGTAAACTTGCAAAAAGATGTTTGCACTTGAATGGAAGGAAACGTCCTACAATGAGGGAGGTCGCAATTGAGTTGCAGGGAATTCGAAAAACTTCATCATCATCCACCATTCTACCATTGTTACCTTTCAAAACAATATGATTTATAAAATTGTTTGTTTTGTAGTAATTTGGTTTCATTCCATGTTGTGAAGTATCAAGACTTCTCTTAATATATTCAGAACAAAATTTAAGAATCTCTAATTAATATATGTGTAGCAATGGCTTGAATATATATATATATATAAAAGTAGAGACCTCATGCGAGAGAGCATAAAGTCTTGCCATGTGACGCTCTAATTTTGCATGTAGCCTCTTTAACCTCTTCTTATTAACTTTGTTACTTTTACCCCAAAGATCAGGTTATATTCTTATTACTGTTATCTAAAAGATGGGTTGCTGTTGGAAATTAGACCAAATCAGACAAAACTTTATGAGAAGCCCAAGCCCAGTGATTTCCTTACATATTATGACTCAAGCATGATCATTTTCCATGTGTAGATGAAAGCCAAGACTCTAACCCACTTACAAACTCTCTTTCTCCTACCCCAGGTGTAGATGAAACTTGAAAGCGAAGATACTGACTCACTTAGAAGCTCTCTTCCTTCATACAAGATTCCCTTTGGACTACACACACTTTTCAACTTCTTTGCAAGCAACGATTTTACAATCTAAATTCAGTGATCTCATCTAACCAAACCAACATTCTTACTATGTAAACTATTGAAGATGTAAGGTTAAAGAAGATATATAGTTACTCTAATTTTTTTTTTTAAGAAGAAATTTATTGCAAAAATATTTTTGGTATCGCTTATGGTAGAAACTAGAGAGGACTACAGAAACTTTTAGTTAGATGCACACCATTTTTTTTTTTTTAATTCTTCATGTCGTGTTTATTGTTTCAGTTTGAGATTAATATAATTTAATTATACTTTCTATGCAAAACTTGAGACCAACATACTTTTAGGCAAAAATTTCCCGTGCATCGCACGGATTTTTGACTAGTATATCTAAAAGCTAAAGCGTAACATTTGTTGTTGCTCCGTTTCAATTGAGCCACATCAGTAGTTATATTATTATCCATTTTCTTTCCAATTTTTCATATATATTTTTTAACATTTAATCATTTAAGGTGAATTAGAAACTCTATTATTTAACAATCAAACTACTCTCTCTTATTTCTAACTATTCTTCTTATTATTAACTTCTCCACTTATTGTTACACTTTTAACAACATTTCTCCTTCCCTTTTACCTTTTCAATTCACCACTATTCTCTACCTTAATATTACTCTTTCTCTATCCCCTTATCTTCCTTTATTTTGGCTATTCTCATTCTCATCCTATTACTATGATTTTGTTATTTTCTCTCTCTCATTCTATGCATAGTTTTCCCACACACAAAATGTGAACTCTCTCTCAACTTTTTTTTTAAAAAAATTTTGGTGGATTTATTTTTATTTATTTTTCTTGCATTTCTACTTTAGATTGGTGAATTTTTATGTTCTATACTTTGGGTTGATGCAATTTAATTTTGTTTTTTTTTTTTTTTTTCCTTTGATGGTTAAATATATCCTATTGTATTGTGGGAGAGACCAATGTTGGGAAACTCTCAAAAGAGGATACTTGGAACCTCTTTGGGTTAATTAATTGTGGACTCACTACTTATTTTTTAAATTGAAAAAAAAAAAAAAAACTAAAAGTTTAGAATTGAATGATTGAATTGCATTGAATGTTCATTATGTCAAGAATATCACAATTGGTAGAAATTACATCGCTTTGGTCCTAATTACAATCTACATAAAAATTACAAAGTTTTGGTCCTAATACATTCTACCAAAGAAAATGATAAAACACTAATCTTGAAGACAAAAAAAAAAAAAAAAAAACACAAACTAGATTTAGGGGCTAGGTTACAGAGTGGGAAGTTATTAGGCATCTACTCTGCCCGAAAAAATCTAGTCTTCTAGGCCATGAATGACCATCTATATACCCACACAATCATTGACATATGATACTGTAAACTTTGAAATGTAGGGTCATTCTACCATACCCCCTCAAAAAATAGGAGGGTACGGTACCCACCTATATCTGAGCCGTTAATTTATTATCATTTTGATCTTGACCGTTGATGTAATTTTAAAGGTTTTTGGTTACCGGTTGAGCAGGTTTTATATATAAACAAAAAATTAAATAATTCATCACACTTTTCAGCCTTTTTCTCATTTCTCACGTTTGCTTCTCTACCTCTCTACTTCGTTTGCTCACTGCTCTGTTTGCCTCTCTAAACAAAACCCTCAAATCAGACGGTTGATACCACATCTGCGGCGCACCCACAACCTCAAATCGGAGGCGCTTCTTCTCATCCAATCCAACTTGTCAACGCCGCTCTCTAGCTTATTCTTCCAATCCATATTCAAATCAGCGGCGCACTCATATCCAATCCAACTCGGCAGCGCTTCATCTCTTCCCGGACGACTCGGCGGCGCTTCTTCTCTTCCATTCTAAATCGGCAGCGCCACCCACAATCTTCAGGTTCTCTCTTTACATGTGATTATTGCTGATATAGGTTTATATTATTTCTCTAAACTTTGTGGGTTTATGATATTATTGTTTTGTTTGAGTTTCGGTTCTTATATATTTGACAAATTAATCTTTACACCGAAGGGCTTGACAGTCCACCACTGATTGCCTGTTGCCGATGCTTTGGCAAAGAAATCTTGGGTTGGGCTAGAATTAGAACGTCAGGTTTGGGTTAAAGACTTACCTGAGGACATTATCCCCCTTGCTCTGTTTGATTAGTTTTCTTATGTTTTAATAAAAGCATCGTTCTGTCTCATAGACTGGTTTCTCAAAAAAAAGAAAAAAAAATCTCAAAAAAAAATCAGTAGAAACACTTACAAACTGCAAGACTATCTAATATGTATTAAGCCTCATCTTTAATTTTTAATTTTTTTATATTTTTATATTTTTTATATTTTTATTTTTTTATTTTAGCTCTCCTCACTACCTCCTTAAATGTATCATCCTCTCACAAGTCAATGTCCCCTCAAGATCTCCAATAATTCGAGCTATCCGAACCTCAAGGCCCCTTTGAACTTCCTGAAAGAGAGTTCTGACACTATCAGCAAAGCATTTCATGTCAAAGCTGGCAATCTTATTTATTTCTTCAGTGACCCCAACAAATCCAGAAGCAATCTTGGATTGAATTTCCACCCATTTCTGTCCTGTTGCAACTATGTGTCTCTGCAGCTGAAATGTTTCGTCTAGGAATTTTTGTAGTGCTTTAGTTTCTTCCTTTGGTCTTGCTGTACTAGAATGTCCACCACTCGCAGTTAGATTATGCTCATGCTGAAAAATATAAATAAGAAACCATATGTAAATGACTACATTTTTAAACTGCCAAAAGAGAGGCCAATGAGAATGTCATATAGTGTGTTAGGCCCTAATTGAAGCCAAACAGAAGCACCGATATTTAAAAGAGATGGTTGAAATTTTGCAACTATCAAAGTGTTGAGAACAGTGAATTGCCAAAAGTCAATTTTATTGTCATAGTTTTTTGAACTTTACTGAATTAATCCAAGCTTACCATGCGTTTGGAAAGGTCATCTGCCTTCTCTTGAATGGACTAGTACCTGCCAACTTGTTTATTCAGCAAAGACATCAATGCAAGGAAACTCTTGATACCAATTTGCCCATTATCATTGCTTTCTGTATCTTCAAGGCTTTCTTGCTTCCCTGTCAGTCTCTCAAGCATTAGAAGTTGCTGCTTCAGCCTTTTGATCTTATAAGAAACTTGAAGAGCATGAAGATCCATCCTCCAAGGAGAATTGTTTGTCTTATTCAAGGGTTGACTAGATGATGCCAGGTTTTCAGTAACATCAATATCCACTGGACTTGTTCTTCCCTCTTTTACAGGACCCTCATTGGCAATTTCCTTATCATCTTCTAACACTTTTTCAGGAGCATGGGCTATTAAACCTACATCCTTGGACTGGTTAAAGGATGAGTTTCCTTCTTCTTTCTCAGCATCTTCCTCTTGACACAAATCCTCCGAATTTGGAGTCCTTGTTTCTTGCTCTCTCTCATTCTGTTTTCTCTTATTGATAACTTCAGAGCCAATGGTCTCATGGGCTATTACTGGACTATGTACAGAACAATTTAAATTAGTATTTTGGCAATTTAGGGCCTTCAATTGTGATGCTAGTTGCTCTTTTAAGGAAGTTAATTCTTCTTCTCTCTCCAATAACAAGGCTTCCAATTTCATATTATCATGTCTGAGCTGCGACATATCCTCATTCATTCCCTCAATATGGGACTGTAGCCGCTTTGATTCTAGTTCCATGCTCATCAACTACCAACGAAATGTTTCTAATTTCTCATCTTTGATTCTCATTTGTTCTGCAAAAGCATCTAGTTCTAAGTGATGCCTTTGCTCAATTAAAGTTGCATACTTCTCAGCTTCTGACAGTACCCAACTTTCCAATTGCTTAACATCAGCTGTCATAGCTTAAAAAGCAAGAAAAGGGAAGGTATTAAGAAAATAAGAATCTATAATTTTATACATAATCAGGAATTAAAGCATTTTGACTGGATTTTATAAAGGAAAATAAAATCAAGAATATGTGTGTGCGTGCGCACATGTGTATTAGAGTTCGCTATTGATAATGTTGGTTAAAGCTAAGAGTTCATATATGTTAAATCCTAATGAAAATTGGGAAATTTGTTCTTACCCAATGCCTCATTTCCTTCCAGTGAGTAGCAGTCAAAGATTGGAGAAAGTTCTGGCTCCCTTTTGTCCTTTTTAGGTCCAATATGTCCATACTCAAGAACAAGATCAGTTGGCTGTGATCTTGTCTTTCCATTGTTTGATGATCCTGTTGCATGCTGATGCACCCCTCTTGCCCCTGTGTAAAAATCCAATTTTGAATTTACTTGGTTAGTCAACATACTTCTTAATGATGCCTCTCATGTCTAGACTCTGATACTGCCCTCCACCTTTCAGTTTCTATTTCAGCTTGCTTTCTCTTAGCCTTTGATAGTTTAACCTCCTTTAAAAGCAAGTGTTTCTCTGTTGTATCCAGCTTGTTCTTCCTAAGCATTGCTGACAGAATTTTTTCTTTTTGCTCCAAATCCTTATGCGTTTTTACCATCTCCATTGATAGTTTTTGAACCATCAAGTCTGCCTCCTCCTTTGGCTCTAATACTACTCCAAGTTCTTGTTTTGTAGCTTCAATTTTCCTAAGTTCGCAGCCCATTCCAACTTCAAGTTGCCGTTGGTTTGTCACAACTTCAATGAAGGCAGATTTGTGCTTCCATAGCTCAGAAGAATGCTCTTCTTGGGCTTCAAGCGTTGCAGTTTCTCTCAATTCTTTGATGACATTTTTAGCTTCTTTTAGCTTTTCTTCTAATTCACTCTTATTCTGCTTCTCACAACTTTCTCAGTGGCTCTTGCATCTTCATGTCTCAGTTTTTTCAACTCTTCCGTCTCTCTCCCAGCAGTTTCAAGTTTATAGAGAAGCTCACACTTTCCTTCCCTGGCTCCTTCTCTCTGGACCTTCCACACAAGCAAACCCAGTAGCTGGGCAGTTCCTTGCTGCAATTTAGTGAATTTTATTTTTAATTGAAAGGGAGATTGAATTTCGTGAGTTGCACTACCCTTGTTTATGTGAGTTGCCCTGCATGTTTTTAGATATCAATTTATGTTGTTTGATTGGTGAGGATGCTAAGATGCATATATATGAAAAGAGCAAAACTTAGATATAGTACCTTAGGTATCCTTTTTAAAATTAAAACACCTGTCCACAAGTTGCTGTAAGAAAGTGAAGTTCTGGTAATGCCAAGGATTATTTATTGAAGTTCTTAACTTGCGGCTAGCTAGTATATTACTTCATTTAGGTAGTAAGTGGAGACATAAATACATATTTGATTGTTCTAACTAGCATTCTGCATTTACTGTTTTTAAGGAGCTTTTAACAGCATTATGTGAAGGCCAATGTACGCGAAGAACATAAATATTTGTACATATCTGTCTGCTTCTTAGTGCCACCTTTTGACTATTTTTGTTAATATTTCTCATTTTGCCTTGGTTCTGACTTGTGCATAGGCAGACAGATTGGCAAAGTTTGCCACTTCAGGATTTATGAGGGATGCATTTCAAGCATCTTGAGACATAAAGTGATTTGCAGCTCAACCATTTCAAACGGTAGAAAGACGTGTTAGATTGAATAGGCAGTAGGACTTATGACGTTGAATACATTCAAATTATTTTGTACAGTTGCAAGTTATTTAAAAATTGCACAATATGCATTGTATTTAGTTAGTGAATTCTGTTTTTACTTTAGTGTACTATCTTTTGCAATATGCCATGTGATATTTGTAATGTGAGTTCACAATAATAAAACACTGTTTACTTCATTTTATTATCAAAACTAAGGTTTTTTTTTTTTTTTTTTTTTTTTTTTTTTTTTTTTTTTTATAAGTGGGGCATTTAAGCCATTTCATTTGAATTTATTGTGAGTTTTGGCTCTATGTTCACCACAGGTTGCCTCATCCTTTATAAAAAGAGTCCACCAACCTTCATTTGCCTGCACTTAAAGAAAATAGTGGGAACTAAGAACTATGTGTATAGATTTTTTTGCAATACGTTTTTGTGGAAGTGAATATTTGTGTATATGAGAATAATTTTCTGTGATGTGAAATGATATTGTTAGTTTAGTATTGGCTAGACATGTTGTTAAGCTGAGAAATATATCGGTGCAAATTTTACTTGGTGAATGAAAAAATCAATGCTTTCTTTCAATCCACACGCTACAGGTAGCAGCTATCCAGTGCAAAAATTTAGTAGTAACTAGTGCAGAGTGCAGAAATCCAGCAGTACCTAGTGCAGAGAAATCAGTACAGAGGGAAAAATAGCAATACCCCATTGCATGCAACAACAGGACCTGACACTGTGTATCAAGAAAAATATGGTAGTGCTTGAAGTATGGGCAAAAATAGTTCAAGTTTGAGATGATTGTAATAAATAAAGGCACAAACAGTTCAAATAATCAAAAGGCCAGTAGTGAATTTGGACCAGAAAAAGTGTCCAATATTAAAGAAGTTACACCTGTCTTTTTTTTTTTTTTGAAAAGCCCCTCACTTTCTCTGTCTTGCCTCAGCCTTAGGTTTTCTTTTTTTTTCTTTTTTTTTCTTTTGTTTTTTTGATTGGACTTCAGAGACTGGAGTCTTCGATTGGACTGCTAGGTTTACATTTTTGGACTAAACCTTTTTTTTTTACATGTGGGCTGTCCAGCTGGGTTACAATTTCTGAGGGGGCCCAAGCTTTTTGTAAGGGGGCCCAAGTCTTTTTTTTTTTTTTTTTTTGAAAATTAACCTACTTAAAATTTATTTTTTTACATGTGGGCTGGCTGGGTGGGTTACAATTTCAGAGGGGGCCCAAGTCTTTTTCTTTTTTTTTTTATTTTTTTTATTTTTTTTATTTTTATTTATTTATTTATTTTTTTTACATGTGGGTTGGTCGGTTGGTTTACAATTTCAGAGGGGGCCCAAGTGTTTTTTTTAAAAAAAAATTAACCTACTTAAAAAAAGAAATAAAAATTGGGCCAGAAGGGCCCGGGCCCCCACCTATGTCTATCCCTAGCCCTGCGAAACCAAAAAGGAAAACAAAAACAAAACAAGATTAATAACAATTCAGCAATACAAAAGCCAAACGGCAAAAACTCCAGATGGAAAACTAAAGAATATGGATGAGACGTATTGAGATTTTAGTGACGAGAAACGGTGGAGGCTTCGAACAAAAGGGCAGAGAAAGAGAGGAAAATCGATGGCTGTTATCACTGACATTGAAGGAATGAAGATTTGGGAAGAACTAGGGTTTTTATTGGGCATAGGCTCTTATGGGCTTTTCAGCTTATGGACCAAAAATTGAAAATTAAAAAAAAAAAAAAAATTTGCAAGTGTGAAGGATTCGAACTAGAGTTGCTCGGCAAAAAATATATCGACTTGCCACCACGCTGATTCGAACAAAGTACAGAGATGAACATTGACCTTTTAACAGCCAATTATATTCAAATTGCACATTCTAATATTTTATAGGAACAAATACCAAATGGCTTTAGAATGACGAGTTTGTATAAATTTTGCGAAACCCTGAGAGAGAGAGAGAGAGAGAGAGAGAGAGAGAGAGAGAGAGAGAGAGAGAGATAAGTGCTTTGTGGCACCGATAAGTCTTCAACAACGAAAACATTCCATTACTATTAGGGCTCTCTCAGACTTAGCTAGTGGAGGCTCTGCTGACTCAAATAAGGCTCACACTTATCATTTTGGTTGATATGCTAAACTCTCAATGACAAAATTATTTTGATAATTTTTTTTAAAAGGACTGGGTTGTTCGTTTTTGGTAAAATCGGTCAATTATGCTTAATTGTTTTTAGCTTTTCTATTGATAATTTTTGTTATTATGGAAATTTTTTGGGATGTTTATTTTGTTTTAGATGGGTCTAAATATAACAATAATTTTATGAAACAAAATTGCATAGACACTTTAGTTGGGGTGGTTATACTTGTGTCAGACACAGTCATTTGACACTTCTACACACGTGGATCTAATGAAAATGCCTAAAAAATATATAACCTGGTGCAGTAGCCTTGATTGATGACTATTTCATACTGGATCTGTAGTTTCAATTCAAATGTTTACTGAAAATTTAAAATTGTCAACAATCTTTGTATTGGATTTTTTGCATATCTTGCTAATTGTATAGTCACCCTATTTACAACCTTACACACCACAATAAACACACAACTGTGATTAAGTTGCAGATGTTGCATAAGAACAATTAGAGAGCACATAAGGTTATACATCTTCGGTTTTATAGTATATATTAATGATGCATAGAAAATCAGTAGGCTAAATGCTTCGGGTTTCAATGGGCTTGAGATTGCTTGGAAGGCCTGAAAAAAGAAGAAGCACTAGATCAAAGGTGACTGTGGTGAACTGGCCAAGAACCCTCCGATGCTTAAGTTAGTTTTCTCTCTTGAAATTAGGAATTCCAACTCTATAAGTGGTGAAAAACTTACTTTGATTTCATATGGCTGAGTCCTTTTATAGTGAGTTTTGGAGTGGTTACTTGTTTAGTAACTTCCTCAACGTGGATGGAAGTTAAAAGGTTCAAACTTAATTTCTACAACTACCATCAGAAGTTAAGAACTTAGTGGGAAGTTAGGAACTTAGTGGGAAGTTAGAGCGATGGATAATAATTTTGCTCCTACTTCAGAATAGTAGAACATGGTCTGAATCATAAGCTTTTGGATATAGATTTACTCTGAAAATTTCTAAGTTTTTGGCTGTCGTCCAGGTGACTCCATGCTGGACAACCTTCTTACACTTGGATGACCTTTCTAGTCTTGAACGACACTATGGACGAATTGGAGACAATCTAATTTTTGGTTCACCATCATATATAAATAATAAAAATATAAGCATCAAGAAAATGACCTCAACTATGAGGATGGAACCGTCAAATGTGAGAAAAAAGTAAGAAAACCACCAAATGTATGTCACATGTGATATTGGAACTACACAATGTGAGAATGGAACCGTTAAATGTGAGAAAAAAGTAAGGGAACCACCAAATGTGAGAAAAAAATTGTCACATGTGATGTTGGAACTACACAATGTGAGGATGGAATCATCACGTGTGAGAAAAAAGTAAGGAACCACCCAATGTGACAAAAGAACTGTCATATGTGATGTTGGAACCGCACAATGTGAGGATGGAACTATCAAATGTGAGAAAAAGAAAGTAAGGGAACCACCAAATGTGAGAAAAAATTGTCACATGTGATGTTGGAACTGCACAATGTGAAAATGGAATCGTCAAATGTGAGAAAAAAGTAAGGGAACCACCAAATGTGAGAAAAGAACTGTCATATGTGATGTTGAAATTGCACAATATGAGGATGGAACCGTCAAATGTGAGAAAAAAGTAAGGAAACCACCCAATGTAACAAAAGAACTATCATATGTGATGTTGGAACCGCACAATGTGAGGATGAAACCGTCAAATGTGAGAAAAAAAAAGTAAGGAAACCACTAAATGTGAGAAAAACTGTCACATGTGACGTTGGAACTGCACAATGTGAGAATGGAACCATCAAATGTGAGAAAAAGGTAAGGGAACCACCAAATGTGAGAAAAAAACTGTCACATGTGATGTTGAAGCTACACAATGTGAGAATGAAATCGTCAAATGTGAGAAAAAAGTATGAGAACCACCAAATGTGAGAAAAGAACTGTCACATGTGATGTTGGAATTGCACAATGTAAGGATGGAACCGTCAAGTGTGAGAAAAAAAGTAAAGAACCACTCAATGTGACAAAAGAACTGTCATATGTGATGTTGGAACCGCACAATGTGAGGATGGAACCATTAAATGTGAGAAAAAGAAAGTAAGGGAATCGCCAAATATGAGAAAAAACTGTCACATATGATGTTGGAACTGCACAATAAGAGAATGGAACCGTCAACTGTGAGAAAAAAGTAAGGAAACCACTAAATGTGAGAAAAGAACTGTCACATGTGATGTTGGAACTACACAATATTAGGATGTAATCGTCAAATGTGAGAAAAAAGTAAGGGAACCACCAATGTGATAAAAGAACTGTCACATGTGATGTTGGAACTGCACAATGTGAGGATAGAACCGTCAAATGTGAGAAAAAAAAAGTAAGGGAACCACCAAATGTGAGAAAAAACTGTCACATGTGATGTTGGAATTGCACAATGTGAGAATAGAACCGTCATATGTGAGAAAAAAGTAAGGGAACCACCAAATGTGAGAAAAGAACTGTCACATGTGATATTGGAACTGCACAATATGAGCATGAAACCGTCAAATGTGAGAAAAAAGTAACCTAATGTAACAGGTTACCTACTAGTGGGTACCGTACCCCCCTCTTTTTTGGGGGGTTACCGTAGAATTACTCTGAAATGTAATATGCAATTGTTAGTTTTCGTAAATCTAATATTAAATGTAAGCTTAGATCTATAGATCTATTTTTTACTCCATGCAAAAGATTTAAATTTCATAAAAGGAAATGAGATTAATAAGAAAGTTTAGATCCGCTTTTTTTATCAAAAAAACAGAATCATTTTTTTGAAAATAAATTCAGATCCAATTTTTGTTATGAAAAGAATGTCATTTTTATGGGAAAGATTTAGATTAATTTTTATAACATGAAAAAAAAAATGCTTTGATTAAAAATATTCAGATCTAATTTTTATTATGTGAAAAACAATGAGTTAATGAAAAATATTCAGATCTGGTTTTTATTATGTGAAAAACAATGAGTTTATGAAAAATATTTAGATCTGGTTTTATTATGAAAATGGAAACATTTTTGCAAAGGAAATCTCAGATTTGATTTTTAATCATGAATATATGACATCTTTATGAAAATATATTCAAATCTGATTTTTATTACGTACCTAATTGTAAATATTTTTGCAAAGGAAACTTCACATCTGATTTTTTTTATATGAAGGTAGAATGCCTTTTAAAAAGAATTTTTCAAATCTGATTTTTGATGTAGAAAAATAAATGAGTTTTGAAAAGGATTTCAGATCTAGGTTGGATGTGAAAAATATAATGTTTTTGGAAAGGAATCTCAGATCTGATTTGGATATGAATCTATGTGGATTTTGATCTGATTTTTGCTATAGAAAGTATAATGATTTTTACAAAGAAAATTTCTGATCTGAAAAATAAATCATATAAAACATAGATCTATGAAATCTAAACAAAGTAATAATCTTAGATCAAGAGTTAAATCTATGTTAATGCATGAGTGATGTTAAACTTATTTGGATAATCATCATGTGAGCAATTTAATTATGGTATTATGAACATACGATCATAGCTATTATAAAGATGTGAAAACAATCATGGTAACTATGAAAATAAGCATGGCAATGACAAAAACAAACATGCAAAATAAATTTAAAACTTACTATACCTGCATGAATCAGAGAAGACGAAAGGGATCTTCTTAGAAATTGGAGAGAAGGATCTCTCTAGTCTCTAAGAATTCGAAGGAAGCAACCCCTGGAACTGGGTCCTGGCTATCTAGTCTCTAGGCTAAATGTTTCAATTACTGGTCCTAGATTTACATGTATTCATTGAAACCAAAGCCATAATATCCTATCTGCATTGGATTCTCCCATATTGATACTCCGAAAGTTAGAGAGAGTTATCTATTAAATCTTTTGAATTAGTGTTAGGTTGTTTTCAACCATCTTTTTATTACAAATATAAGTGTAGGTAGAAAACTTTTTTACAATCTTTCTCATAATAGTAAAAATGTAATTTTTTAATATTTGTATTAATAAAAGTGGTGATATTAGAGGGTCTATGTGAAAATGATGTAATTCTAATCACAACTTGTTATATTTTATGAAATGATTGTGAAAATTTTTGTATCATAAACCTTTCTTGAAAAATTATGGTAAAAAATTAAAAGAAGAAAAACCTTACTTGAAGAATAATAATATTTTTTTTTATACATTTTTATTTTGGAGTGGAGAGATTTGAATAATCCTAAATGTCTGTATTGAAAACATCAAAATGTGTCAACTAGTTGAACTAACTCTCTTTTGTTACTTAAAATAATTAAGTTGACATTTTTTTTTGGCATGCATTGTGAAGGACCCAACAAATTAGGAAAAAACATTGTCTTGGTAACTTTTTTATTTTCTTAAAATCATTTTAATCTAGGCTCATGCCAACGGAGCAACTGAAAAGGTCAAGTTTAATATATATAAGATATTAAAGGCTTGAATTCTGAAGTATATATTTCTTTAGTCCTCATTTGTAATTTATTAAATCTGACTACTTCAAATTAGAGTGATGCTATAAATCCCATGAATAATTTTGGTGAATTCTGTAGACAATTCCGAAATATCACGTAACGGTACCATGCATAATGAAAAGCTTTTCATACTGTATATTAATTGTTACTCACGTAACCCTCCTACTTTTCAGGAGTACTGGGGCAAGTTTGAGCAATTCAGGGAGCATGAGAATTGCATGCATGCGTGGCTCTAACGAACTTGCTCTATTTGGTTCCATTGGCAACAAAATTTATTAAATTCTTATATAATACCACCTTTAATAAATATCAATAACATTACACATATTTACTAATTAAGCTTTTATATGTACACCCAAAAAAAAAAAAAAACCCTCAGCAATGACTCGTCCTATTGTGTTCTTAATATTCTTGCTTGTAGTTTCTAGGCTAAACATGTCTCACCAGTCAAAACTGGCTCAATACCCTGTTTGGGAGCCTGTGTTTGAGTATTTCCCTGACTGCTTGGCCTTCCTCGTTGGGTTCTACTACGTACCAACAAAGATATGTTGTCGACACGTAGAGAAGCTAAATAAATTAGCAAAGCACGGGCTTGGGCCTCAGACAATCTGCTTTTGCATTCAGGCTAGTGTAAAGGGAACACAACCTCGCTTGCTTGCCTCACGTATCAATGCTCTTCCTATCATGTGCCACACCCATCTTAGCTTCCCCATTTCTGATAGCATGGACTGCAACAAGTAAATTAATCTCTCTCTCTCTCTCTCTCTCTCTCTCTCTCAAGTACTCACACAAATGCAAATAGGTGGAGAAAAAAACGGATAAAATGAACTAAGGTCGCCTAAACTTTTATGTAATTGCAGACTTTAAGTTAAGTCCCCCCTTGACTTTTTATTTTTCACAAATTTAATTAGTACATACCGAAACTGTAGTAGAAGAGTAGATGGACCCCTTCGGTCCATTTCCGTCTATTTTAACATTTTTTGCACTGAATCATCTAATGTGCAGCAATAATTTGGAGAGTGGAGAGAAGGGATATATTTACTACAGTATCAAGGTTTATGAACTAAATTGGGGAAAAAAGAAAAGCTAAAGGAGTCTTGCTACAAAATCATAAAAGTTCAACGATTCTTAGCGTATTTTACCCAAAAATGAATAATAAAAAACTAAAATAGTAAAGACAAAGAGAGAAGGTGATCCCAATTGACTAATTGTTCTTCTTGCTTTGGTGCAGGGTTCATAAAAGGTTGGACTATAAGGAAGTTGTTCTTAATTGAGTGACTTTAGTGGAGTATTATACGTACAACAGCAATTAATAAAGCCTTAATCCCAATAATTTGGGGTTGGCCATAAATCTTAGTGGATTATTATATGTATTGTTTCATTAAAAAATACTTTATAAATATTAGTAGACTGATTACAAATAATTACAATAAGGATACTTTTTGATGAGTACAAAAATATACTTATATATGAAATTGTTTTTTCTTGGTGGTTCTTCATATATTATGTGCTTATTTACTCCATTAAGTTCTTTACAAGCCAAAAATGCCTTGTCGTTCAGTTATCATTTTTTTAATATTTCAAATAATTGAAAGGTCTAAGGTACAAACTTCTCATTCCTCATTGTAACTATGAATAATAATAATAATAATAATAATAATAATAATAATAATAATAATAATAATAATAAAAGAAAGCTAGTTCTCTCTAAAATTTGTAGTTTTAGTATCCAAGTCCTCCTAACTATGAAAAATATTTCATACAATCCTAGTTAATAATAGTTCTCTAATTCTCATTGGTCAAAGCGCGAAGGTAACCTATAACAGTTACAAAATGCAGACAACAATTACAAAATAGCATATAACACCTGAGGATACCGCAAAAATACCCAAATCAATAACATTTCATACTATTAAATAACATTGCCAATACAATGGCCAAGTTCAACACCATGTACACACACCACACCACTTATTTGCAATGCACGACACTCCCTAGCACCTCCTATCTTCACTCAAGTAATTGTTAGTGATAGTAGCATTTCCAGAACAAAGAGCAAGGATAAGAAGCTTAAGGATGATAATGATTGATTTCAGAACAGAGGGCTCAAGGTTGAAGAAGACTGAATTGAATTTGGGAGTTACCGTCGGTTTTCAAATAGGGAGGAAACGCACCGTTTCACTAAAGGTTGTTTAATAAAACACTCCGTTTCGTATGTGCTATTACTTAAGTATTGGTTTAGCAGAAACGGTGGTATGCTAGAAATGCAGTTGGTTTTGGTGTGAAGATCAGTTAGTTTAGTTTGTTTTTCTTTTCCTATTTTCACGGATTAGATCCGTATAATGTGGATTTATTTGTTATTCAGTTATAGACAGATTGTACTATAAATATATATCTCTGCACGCTTCAGTTTATCATTAAGCAAGAAATTCAGTTTTCTTAATCAAACAGTTTCTCTCTCTTTCACTTTCTTTCTCTCTCTCAATCTTTCTTCCTTCACAAACAGTTCTAATCTTTGATTTGTTCTTGCTTCAACACTAAGATTGTTTTTCACTGTCCTATAAGAAATTCTTCAGTAATTAATTCGTAAAGAAGAAAAGAAGAAGAAGAATAAAAGACACAAATCATAGATACTTGTGCCAATCATTTCATATACCATTAGAAAAGCCACTCGTGCAGCATATATGCTGGGATAAAGTCACTCATTCTGAGCGGTACTTGCTTGAAGGAGGCCATCTCTAATCTGTGAAGCAATCTTTCACAGCACCTGGTCCGTGTGTGATGAAAATAGAGTTGGACACTGGCAATGCGCCAATTTCTTTCATTGCTTCGAAATATGGAGTCACCAGAACCATGTCCATGACATCCTTTGACGTAGTTCCAGGTACATTCACAAACAAAGATTCAGCTGTACCTTAGCCCAACTACAATGCTTACCAAGCCCAGCCAGATATTTAGATTCAGCTGTTCATCACATGGAAAATTTCAATGACAGGTTGATTAGTATTCAGGGAAAAAGAAGCCAAACTTACTCAGAGGGAGACAGGAGAAACAATGTTCAATTCAAAATGAACACTTAACCGGCATTTATCTCAGTCATAACCCTCTTCACATGTTCAGTTTCCACGAGAAGCATTTGAACAACCTTAAACCCATAAGCTGACATGGGCTATGCATGTAAAATTGAAAGAAATTAAAAAGAAACAGATTTACCTTGTAACTTGACTAATGTTGAAAACTAACATCTCGAGTGTCTAAAACTCGAGTTCCAAGATAAAAATAAAAATTAAGCTGAAAAGCGAGTTTTGAATAAAAACGCCGCTATAGGTCTATAAAACGTCACTATAAGGGTTAAAAACGCCACTATAGGATTCCATATAAGAAAATTTTTTTCCAAGAAAACGCCGCTATAGGGATTTAAAACGTCACTGAAAGGCTTAAAAACGCCACTATAGGTGAAATTTTTTTTGCATGAAACTCGAGTCTTAAAGACTCGAGATCTATGCGGCCCTTTTCTAATATAGATCTCGAGTTTTAGAAACTCAAGATGCTACTTTCCTTTATTGTTTCTAACGTTGCCTAACTAACTATATACAATTTTTTTGCATTGCTGTTTTGAACATTACCTCCAGAGAAATGCCTTTTCAAGTTCCTCTTCCACAGATTTCGCGATCTCATTCTTTTGTTCAAAAACAGAATCCAGCACCAACTTCTGTCACTAGGCACCATTTGTCCTCATAATATTCACATCAGATGCCTTACCTCCATGGTTCTGTCCACATGAACATTATTGTTAAAATAATCACTTTTCCAAGTCCAAGAAAGCATATCATGTACATGGTAAATCATGATGCATTAAGCATATCATGAAGAACTTTAAAACATTAAACGATTATCCTATATAGCTGCTTCACTAAGAATAGACATTTCAATGGTTTTTGCATAAACTTTACAAAAATCAACGTCAAGTTAGAAAAGAAGTCCACACTTCTCAGCCTAAACTTCAAAGGTCCATATCAAGTTAGAAAAGCCCAGACTTCTCAGAATTTATTTATTTTCCTAACAAATACGGACCCATGGGACATTAATTAATAGTAAAGGACATGACTCTTTTAATTTCATTATTAAGACTAACACGGTGACTTTCAACTTCAAGGTCCAGTTACACATCCATACCATCAAAGACTTAGGATTGGATCTATGCTCTGGTGCTGCTGAGTTTGAAGAAAGCATTAGCAACTTTGTCTGACAAGGCCCTGTATTGAATAGAAGTAACAACAGTAACAAAAACATTATCCCAAAAAAAAAAACATACACACACATATATATATATTGTCATTTGCTACTTTTAACTCAAAAGAAATTTCCAGATCAATTCTCCCTCATGATTTGACAACAATTAAGCAAAACACATCCCCAGGCAAAATTTCTTGCAAATCTTGTTGGTGTGGGTGTGTGTTCCAAACACTTTTATTCTTATTTATTTTCTAACCATTGAAAATTTATGAATAAAATAGCCGTTGGGCAATTATGAGAAAAATAACCGTTAGGTAATAATTGATAATATAGCCGTTGGGCCTTTAAGGGTTATTAGTAACTAATAACTATAGACTATTATCTTCATAAGTAGCCCATATAATACTCATCATAACACATTTTCTAAAGGTTTTCTTTTTACTACTCTATATTTTAGATGTACACAACTCTACTATCTCTCTCTCCCACATATTTTTCTACAAGAATTTTTGTTTTGCTTTTTAAGGAAAGACAATAGAAGGTTGTTCTTAAACCTTTTGTGAGTGGAAGTGTGTACATCACAAAGGTCAACGCTATAGTCTAATCTTGAAGGTTGTTTGGCCAAGAGAACCAATCGTACCAAGTTTTACTTTGGGTGGCACGAATCAATCTTTAAGGACAATGCTCTTTGCGTGATTCTATAGCACTGTGAAATTGGTCCTAAATTTACTTAAATTTATATTATTATTGCTTATTTACATTTTTGCCAATTATTTGGGATATTGTTTGTTGTATCAAACTTGTTTATTCATTATAATTTTTCCAACAAATCTGTATGATACTAATTCTTGCCAAGTGATGACATTTATACTGAGACAAATTGATTGTTTTACTCTCTCCGATTGCTACAAAACAGAAAAATTATTGTAAAATGCAAATTTAAACTATTACCTTTGTCTTCCCATATAATTTCAAAGTATATGATTCTTTTTTTCACACTATTACATATTTGGAGAAAAAAAAAACCCAATAGAACTCAATGATACAAGCATGTTCCAGCTAAATTCCTAAAAAGAAAAAGAAATGAGAAATTAAGGCAAAAAAAAAAAATCAACAAACCTTTTGTCCTTGTTTCACATCAAACAGTGGCATCCGGGCTCAAGCACATCATCAAACTTCCCAAGAGCTCTTCTTTATTGTCAGTTTAACAGAATTTGGAATAAGAAAAGTATTTTTTTTTTTTTTTTTTTTGTTGTTGTTGAATTTTCAGACTTGAAAAACCCTAATAAAAAGTGCCTAAAACAACTAGTTGGCTAATCAGAGGTGACTTACAATTTGTGGAAACTGGAAACCAAAGCAGCAAAACTCACTAGGAACACATTTTCAATTCATTAACTTTCTAAGCTGTCCCCATAGCTAATATGTACTTTAGAATCTTATTGATAGACGCCTGTCGATATATAAAAATGCAATGAGGTATGGACTCTTTTCAAGTCTACTTCTTATATTTTACCCAAGTTTCATTCAAGAATAATTATACACAAACAATCATCAAATCCTAGACTGTAAATTGTTGCTAAAACCCCTAGGTGAAAAGACTCCTGATAATAACAAAAATATCTTAAAAGAGAGAGAATAGGAATTGTACTTTTTTAGACCCCTTAAAACACAAGTTGTTTAACCTAGTTATTTAGCCAAGTGATTACTTAGATAAATTATTCAGATATAGGTTAACACAAGAAAAACATATCATGTAAATAATGCATAAATATAAATAACACACGATATGATAACCTAGGAAAACCAAACTGGTAAAAAACCTGGGGAGGATTTAACCTAGCTATACTTAAGGTAAAACAAATCCACTATGAAAGAATTGAAGTTTGTACAATAAGACTTAAACCACTAACATCCTATTGCTACCTCGTGTAGAAAACTTACTACCAAGACCATGTGACAGCTCTAAGTCCACGAACTACTTCTTTCCTTGAACCACTGCAACCACAAGTACTCCCACTTGTGACTTTGAGACTCCACTCCAAGGTTTCAGATCTTCTTCAAGTTCTTTATTCAGTAACTGAAACGATCACCAAGTTCTTGACATTAATCTTGATCTTGATAACCCTGAGTGTGTATGAAGATAAACACCTCTAGATCTCACAAGAGATTTGTTAGGACATATGTGATTCACTTGTTAGGAACATATGTCACTATTTTATGTAATTAGCTAATCCTTTGACAAAATGCAATTTACTTGTATTTGGGTAGATCTAGGATGTGTTTAATATTTCAAGAAACTATTTTTCAAGATCAAGTGTTAAAACCATGCAAGTATGTCCAAAAAATAAACTGAAGAAGTGTTGTTTATTAGAGCTCAACAGCCAGCTATCTATTGAGACCTGTAGAGTTGTTGAAGTTCGTGGCTCGACAGATAAGGTATCTGTCGAGGTTTATGAAAAACAAATTTTCAGTTCTGTTTTAACTCCAATCCGTGATTATGTGTTTGGGTTTTCTTTTCTCACAAACCTAGACATATAAAAGGATTATTTTAAGGGCCGTCAAAGTGTTCACAAGTTGCACAAGTGTTGAGCAAAGTTTGTTCAAGCAAATTGTGACCGGAGACAAAATTTGCCCTAGTTCATCATTCTTATGAAGAAGTTGTTGTGTTTGTGCACTGTAGGGTTTTGTGACCAAGCATCTTCTTGATCTTCATTGTGGATGAACTGAAGAACTTTGCAGCTAACAACCTTCTCTAGTTGGTGATTGAAGTCGCGTACTAAGATTTGCGCAATTGGTTAGTCACGTACTGGGAGCTGTGCATCAAAAGGAGAAATTATCACTATAGAACAAGTCCAATTGAGTATTAGGATAAGGATTCAACTGTAGGTTAGTGTAAGGTATTGAGATTCCTTTATTTGTAACCACTTGTTGTGATAATAGAGGAATTTCAAGAGTGGTGACCTTAAAATCACCCGGTGGGATTTTTGCCGTGTTGGTTTTTCCCATTTGTAAACAAATTACCGTGTTAATTTATTTTCCGCTACACTTAGTTTAATTAGTGATTTGTTTGTGCTACCACGTGTTTGCATGTTAATTTGATTAATTAATAAACTTGGCTAATTAATCAATTAATTTATCATAAAAGGTCAATCTGTTTTTGGCCTATCATGATTCAACACACAGCACATCAAAGACATCTAAAACATAGCTGGGGTTTTTCCTTTTATACTTAGAGTAAAACATAAAACCCTACACGTCACATGGGCTTGGGCTTAATTGGAAATTCTACCAAAAAAAAAAAAAAAAAATCTGCGCGAGATTCAATCGATTGAGTCTAATTTTTGATCAATCAAGCCTTGCAGATTTGGTCCAATAAATTTTGCAATCACTTGATTCCAATTTTACAAATAAACACACTTTGAGCAGCCTAAATCTAGACTCTAAGTTTTGATCATGGTTTGTCAATACATTACAAATTGAAGTTCTAATACATTTAATTCTTAAAGTCTTAGAACCTAACAGGAATATTAAGGATCAAGAACGGACCAGCATAAGGAAGATGAATAGCAACATAAAATATTTATAGAAGAAAAAATAATTATTCAAGCATCTAGGAACATCATATAACAACGATGTAACAATATTTTCTGCTAATTTGTTAAACAAAATATTTACAAACAATGAAATGAAATTGCAAAAAAAAAAAAAAAAACCATCTTCTTTTATAGCTCAAACAGTTCTTCATCATATTTTCCAAACTATCTTGTTGTTTTCCAAATAAACTAAAACCTGAGAAAATACAAAATATGACATATTATAATATGATTTTCCCTCAAATCAATTCAACAACATACACCATTCATTAAATGCATTTAGTGTTGTAAATAAAAAAAATAAAAAAATATACTTGTATCAAGGAACATATATAAATTAGTCAATAATAGGACAATGTGATTACAAACCTCTAGTAGGAGATCTATAACATGTTTGATTCAGACTCCTCCTATTGAGTAGTTGTCAAATTATAAACTTTCAATCATGAAAGATTAAGCAAGACTTGAAAATACATTTTTATAGATAATTTTTTTTTTTTTTTAATGATTCTTCATTGATTCATTTTTTCAGTTATAAGTATTGATCTAAATTAAAATAGATGAACATGTAAAGTCAAATTATATATAAAGTTAAAACTGTTTAAAGTGAATATGTATAGAGAATATTTTTGTTTTAATTTCTTATTAATTTAATATTTAGTTATAGCATCAAAATTAGAGTACGTGAATATGTAAAGTTAAAACCTCCTAACATGAATTTGTAAAGCCAATATATTTATATATTTAATATTGTCAAAAAATTATAGATTAAAAATAAATAAAAAATAATTATGATATAGCTATAAGGATGTGGTAGGTGAGATGTAGTAACCGTAAATATTATGTTTCAGTTTTTAGATATATATAAATATAGATTGTTGTTATTCAAAAGTACTAAAGCATCACAGTCGTAACCAAGAAAATCCCACAAAACATTAAGGCCAACAAATTAATACCTAAAAGAAATGGCAAGAAATTGCAATAGTGTAAAGAAATTTCTTCTCACACTAGAGCATAAAGTAGGGTCATTAAGTGAAGTCTAACCTAAAGAAAGCATTAAAATGTGGTGGTTATATAGTATTAGCCTATGCACTCTCCTATATGGCTATACATTAAACATATGAGCTTTTTTTAAAAGGAAGCATAGAACCTTATGCACCCAGTAATACTAGTAATAAGCCTCACAACAACACAAGCTCAAACCATTCCTAACTAGCATAAAGGAAATTAAAAATGAAAAATCTTCTTAACAATATAAAGACAGTTTTAAAGAACCAAAATGAAAAAGAAAAAAAGAAAAAGATTATTTTCAAATTTATTAGTATATATGAACATACCTAGAATTAGAATTTGCATCCACCAAATTATTATTCAATGAGTTTGCCAACGAGTATTCTTCTTGGATCTTCATATCTTGTAATGTCTTTTTCCATAAACAATATTCACTAGCCATTTTTGGTTTCCCACTTGAGAACACAAGATAACTCAAACCTAATCCAAAAATGAATCCACAACCGTACCCCAACAATACAACTTTCCAATGAAATCCATTTGCAAATTTGAAATCATCTTCTTGAGTGATTGAAGACGGTGGTGGTGGTTGTTCCTCATCATTGCCACAAGATTTTGTCATTGGAAATCCACATAACCCCAAGTTCCCAGTGTAAGAATCATTCATAAAGGTATTGAATTGTTTACCTTGAGGTATCTGTCCATAAAGATAGTTTTTTGATAGGTTTAAAATTTCTAGTGATGTGAGATCTGCCAATTGAATAGGAATTTAACCTATGAGCTTGTTTGAAGAGAGATCTAACCATTCAAGATTGGTTAAATTTCCCAACGATGGAGGCATACGACCTATAAGATTATTGTGTGAAAAATTAGGCCCTTTCAATGATTGAAGCTTTCCAATTGCCTTTGGAATTTCTCCTTTGAAATTATTGTTGGAGAAATCAATGGTTGTGAATAGACTTTGGATTTTCACCATTTCAATAAAAAAACCCTTTCATCACCACCATCATAGAATCTTGATAATACTCATTACCTATATATTTCAATTTACCTTTGTTCACAATTGCTTTCATCATGGCTTTTAAATATTTGAAAAAGTTATTTGGCAAAATCCCATGGAACTCATTGTGAGAGAGGTCTATGATTTGCCAATTAGGGAACATGAATTTGGTCTTGGGATTTCCTATGGCACCATGAAAGCTATTTGATAGCAAGATAAGAACTCGCAACTCTGGAAGAGTTCCCAGCCAACTAGGGAAGGTACTATTAATCTTGTTGTTACCAAAGCACTTCGACAATGGACCAATGGTTGTGGCAATGACCCTTCCAATTGGTTGCCATTGAATTTAATACTTTTCAAGTAATAGCCCTTTGCAAATGTTTTAGGGATAGTGAAATGAAGATTGTTGCTTTGCAAATCCAAATCTTTGAGATGGTCACCTAATTTTTCCAAACAAACAGGAATCATGTTATTCAAGTGATTAAATGACAAATCAAGGTATTGGAGGGAACTGAGATTGCAAATTAAGGAAGGGATCTCTCTAGTTAAATTATTCCTTGAGACTGAAAAGAAAGAAGTATACAATAAAGGCATTGAAAGTGGTCCTTGAATCATGTTAGAACGAAGATCAAGAATTTCCATATACTTCCATGGAAGATGACCTATACTTGTCAAGGAGTTGTATGAAAGATTCAAGTTACTCAACAAATCCTTTCTCACCTCCAAAAACCACTTTGGAATAACTCCTTTAATTTGGTTCTTTACTACAAGAAAAAATACTTAATACAAAAAAATAAGTCGTTGCAATAACAACAAATGTCATTGTAATAGGTGTTATTGCAATGACAAAAAAGTCGATGCAAGCTGTTGTAATAAACTCTGAGGCAATAGGTTTATGCAACACAAGATTTTCATAGCAATAAGTTCCACACATTGCAATGATCTATTTTGAAAATCTTATTGCAATAGGTGTTATTGCAATAACAAAAAAGTCGATGCAAGCCGTTGTAATAAATTCCGAGGCAATAGGCTTATGCAACACTAGATTTTCATTGCACTAAGTTCCACATATTGCAATGATTTATTTTGAAAATCTCGTTGCAATAGGTGTTATTGCAATGACAAAAAAGTCGATGCGAGCCGTTGTAATAAACTTTGAGGCAATAGGTTAAAAAACTCTTAGTGCAATAGGTTGATTTTTTTATGAAATAAAATTTTAAAATAAATAAATCATATCCAACATTTCTTCCTAATCTCACACAAATCACTTCTTTGGACCTCTCATATATTAAATTTCATGGTTAGTTTCTATGGTACCTCCAAAACTTTGAATTTCTTACTTACTTAGATCTCTCATAAGACAATTTCATAGGGCAGCTTCCGAAAGTTTCAACAAACTTGACCCAAATTTTCTCTTCAAATAATTCTTATAATAGTCAACTAGTCAACAAGATTCCTTCCAATCTAGAATTTCTCATCTTATCTAAGAACTTATTGAATGGGACAATACCATCTTAGGTGTATACAATACCATCTTTGTGTTACTTATATCTTGGTTATAACCAATTCACTGGGCATATTGGTGATTTTCAACATAACTCATTGGTTGCTCTTTGGTTGAATAATAACAACCTACGTGATCCCTTTCCATTGTTAATCTCTAAATTGGTGACCCTTCATTATCTAGGGTTATTGCAATAAGGTCCACACATTGCAATGATCTATTTTGAAAATCTTGTTGCAATAGGTGTTATTGCAATGACAAAAAAGTCGATGCAAGCCGTTGTAATAAACTCTGAGACAATAGGCTTATACAACACTAGATTTTCATTGCAATAAGTTTCACATATTGCAGTGATTTATTTTGAAAATCTCATTGCAATAGGTGTTATTGCAATGACAAAAAAGTCGATGCAAGCCGTTGTAATAAACTCCGAGGCAATAGGTTGAAAAAATTTCATTGCAATAGGTTGATTTTTTTATCAAAAAAAATTTAAAAATAAATAAATCATTCAGATCTTGCCTCTGCCTTGCTCCATTTCAAAAACTCTTTTTCTATTAGCTATTATAATTTTTATTGTGATCTGTACTCAAATCCTCCGAAAAATTCGTGGAAAATGGGTACAGATTGTTGTAGGTGGGATGGGGTCATTTGTGATCGGATGACAGGTCATGTCATTGTTGTCGACCTCAGTTGCAGTCACCTTTGGAGGTCCCATCCATCCCAATAGCACCATTTTCTCTCTTTGCCATCCCCAGCAGCTCAACCTTGCTCTCAACAATTTCAATGACTCCATAATTTCATCTAAGTTTGGTGGCTTTGCAACATGACGCATCTTAACCTCACTAACTCCTCCATTGCTGGTAATTTCCCATCCGAAATCTCTCACTGGTTTCACTTGATCTCTCTTCGAATTTTGGCATAATAATGAAAACGCCTAGTTTGGTAAGGCTTGTTCAAAACCTAACCCATCTAACTGAACTTTTTTTGGATTATGTTAACATGTCTTTTGTTTCACCTAATTTTTTCATGAATTTGCCTTCCTCTTTGACATCTCTTTGTCTTATGGATTGTGGATTGAAAGAGAGATTCCCAGATAATATATTCCACCTCCCAAACCTCCAGCTGCTCTATCTAAGTGCCAACTACAATCTCACCGGTTCCCTTCCAACGTATAACTGGAGTACTCCTCTTAAGTCCTTGCATCTCTCTAGAACTGAATTCCCAATCGACTTACCTAATTTAATCAGCAATCTCAAGTTCTTAAAAGAATTGTATCTTTGTGAATGCAATTTCATAGGATCATATCCAACATTTCTTCCTAATCTCACACAAATCACTTCTTTGGACCTCTCATATAATAACTTTGGTGGTTATTTTCCATGGTCCCTCCTAAACTTTGTAGTTCTTACTTACTTAGATCTCTCATACAACAATTTCATAGGGCAGCTTCTGAAAGTTACGACAAACTTGACCCAAATTTTATCTTCAAATAATTCTTCTAATAGTCAACTAGTCAACAAGATTCCTTCCAATCTAGAATATCTCATCTTATCTAAGAACTTATTGAATGGGACAATACCATCTTGGGTGTATACAATACCATCTTTGTGTTAGTTATATCTTGGTTTTAACCAATTCACTGGGCATATTTGTGATTTCCACCATAACTCATTGGTTGCTCTTTGGTTGAATTATACCAACCTATGTGGTCCCCTTCCATTGTCAATCTCTAAATTGGTGACCCTTCGTTATCTAGGGTTATTGCAATTAGTTCCACACATTGCAATGATTTATTTTGAAAATCTCATTGCAATAGGTGTTATTGCAATAACAAAAAAGCCAATGCAAGCCGTTGTAATAAACTCCAAGTCAATATGTTGAAAAAATCACATTGCAATAGGTTGATTTTTTTTATCAAAAAAATTTAAAAATAAATAAATCATTTTCTTAAATAATAATTTTTTCATTAACCTGTTTTGCAATTCAAAAACCATATTTAGGAACTATACTAACAATATAGTTCGATGTGAAATAAAAGATTACCTATTGCAACAACATATCTCAATGTATAATAAGAGTTACCTATTACAACAACACATTTTGATGTAACATATTAATTATTCCTACAATCTCATATTGATGTAATAAATTTAAGTTACTATTACAACAAAAAACAACCTAGAGATGCAATAATATATATATTACCTCCATTATTTTATTTTATTTTTTTGGTAATAATACTTGTTGTATTATGTCTTTTTTCTTGTAGTGCTTGGAAATGTATAATCTTTCTAGATAAATTACGGTTCGTAAGAAATGTGGGATTTCAATTAAGTTGGAAGACTGTAAAAATAACACATGAAGTTTGGGCAGGATATTGGTGGCAAAGGTGAAGGAGCTTAGTGATAGATAAGGGTTATTTGACATATCAAGAGATTCAAGACTTGGGCTTTGAGAATATTTTTGACTCCACAATGCCACTTAAATTATTGAAGGAGACACTTAGATCAAGAAGGTTCACCAATTTAGGGATTGACAATGGAAGAGGATCATGTAGGTTGTTATTATTCAACCAAAGAATAAGCAATGAGTTATGCTAGAATTTACCAATATGCACAGTGATTTGGTTATAATCATAAGTTACACAAAAATGGTATTGTATACACCCAAGATGGTATTGCCCATTTAATAAGTTACCAGATAAGATGAGAAATTCTAGTTTAGAAGAAGTCTTATTGACTAGTTGACTATTAGAAGAATTATTTGAAGAGGAAATTTTGTCTGAAAGCTGCCCTATGAAGTTGTTGTATGAGAGATCTAAGTAAAAACATTCTTCAAAGTTTTAGAAGGGACCCTGGAAACTGACCACCAATGTTACTATATGAGAGGTCCAAATAAGTGAGTTGTGTGAGGTTTGGAAGAAGTATTGGAGATGACCCTATAAAATTGCAATTACCAAGGAACTGTTCTTTCAAGGACTTGAGATTGCTAATTAAATTTGGTAAGTTAACCAGGATTTCATGACCTAGCCTTTTATCACACGTCACCCCATCCCACCTATTGGGTTACAAATAATATTGTCACAAATATTAGCAATCCAAAATAACAATCACACATAAGAATACAAAATTTACGTGGAAAACCCTTTCTCTTGAATGGAAAAAACCACGGGACAAACTCCAAATAATTTCACTATTATCAAATCAATTACAATAATATTGTGTATGTCTCACAGTTAAAGAAAAATCTCTCTTATTTTTCTTTGCTCTCTCACACACACTAATTATCTCTTTCAAAGGCAACAACACTTTGTTCTCTCCTCCTTGGCTATCTTCTTGAAGGCGGCAACCCTTTACTCTCTTCTCCTTGGCTATATTCTTGAAGGAGGCAATATTTTACTCTCTCCTTCCTCTTGCATTCCTCCCAAGTGAAAATCTCTTTTCTCTCTCTTGGTTTCACACTCTATTTTCCCTCTCCCCATAGAGAGGACCCTTGGGTCAAAACCAAAGCCATCAAATTCTTTGTAGAATTGTCTATTTATAAGACTCTTTTGCTATTATGATTTGGACTAGAAATACATTAACTCTTTAACAAGGAATCTATCCCCTTTTGAATTAGGAATACATAACCTCTTTAACAAGGAATAGACTTCCTTCCACACTAAGGAATAGTCTTTCCTTCTATAACAAGGAAACCCAAATTAATTTTTCTTTCTTCAAATAGAAAATCTAATTGACTTTTCAAGTCACAATTGGAATTTGAGGCAGTTTCCCAACAATCTCTACCTTGACTCAAATTCTATCAATTGTCCTCGACTATCTTCTTTCCTCTTGGGATAGCTCTTACCTTAATCAAATAGTCCATTTTTCCTCTTGGAATAGCTCCACCTTAATCAAAGCAATCCCTTTTCTTCCATCTTAATTCACACAAAGAGTCCTCCACTAAATCAACCAAGCTTTGATACCACTGTTGGTCTTTTCTTTTATAGCATTGTGCGCAATCGATCTTAATAGAGTTAATCGAATAACTCTCAATACCTGTCTATCAAGAAAGTTTCATTCTTCATCCTTCATAGTATCAGGTTTCTACCCTAATAGAGGTAGATGCAAATTCTTCCCATAGAGATAATCTTCAATCTGCATCCTCTAATATCTAAAGTCTGTTCCATCAAACTTTCAATTCCTGAAGCCTTGCCTTCTTCTCTGGCCATCGCTTCTACTTTAACCTTAGCTCTGATACCACTTGTTGGGTTCCAAATAATATTATCACAAATATTATCAATCCAAATAAGAATCACACATAAGAATACAAAATTTACGTGGAAAACCCTTTCTCTTGAAGGGAGAAAACTACGAGACAAACTCCGAATAATTTTACTATTATCAAATCAATTACAATAATTCTTGTGCATGTCTCACGGCTAAAGAAAAATCTCTCTTATTTTTCTTTACTCACACACACACACACTAATTATCTCTTTCAAAGGCAGCAACACTTTATACTCTCTTCCTTGGCTATCTTCTCGAAGGCGGCAACCATTTGCTCTCTCCTCCTTGGCTATCTTCATGAAGGCGACAATACCTTACTCTTTCATTCCTCTTGTGTTCCTCCCAAGTGAAAATCCCTTTTATCTCTCTTGGTTTAACACTCTATTTTCCCTCTCCCCATAGGGAGGACCCTTGGGCCAAAGCCAAAGCCATCAAATTCTTTGTAAAATCATCTATTTATAAGACTCTTTTGCTATTCCCACTTGGACTAGAAATATATTTCCTCTTTAACAAGGAATCTATTTCCTCTTGGATTAGGAATACATAACCTCTTTAACAAGGAATAGACTTCCTTCCACACCAAGGAATAGTCTTTCCTCCTATAACAAGGAAACCCAAATTAATTTTTCCTTCTTCAACTAGGAAACCTAACTGACTTTCCAAGTCACAATTGGAATTTTAGGCAATTTCCCAATACCACCCATAACAATTTGTACCCATTTTCCAAGAATTCTTCTTTGGATCAAAATAATAATCACAAAATGATTCATTGATAGAAAATGATTTTCTGAATTGAAGTAAAGCAAAACTTTGGTCTGAATGGCATAAAGGCGTTGATGAATGAAAGTTCAAATAGTATATAAAACACCCTTGAACGTTTAGACCCCTAAATACAAAATAACCAATTCAAGTTTTATGACAAACAACACGTGTGCGAAAAATGAACACAAGCTATAAACAGAATTGGTAAACAATCTAAGCCAATTAAAATCACATCCACAGTAGAAAATAAAAGGCAAAGATTAAGGGAAGAGAGATGCAAACACAAGGACAACACAACAATGTGTTATCGAAGAGGAAACCGAAGCTCTTGGTGTAAAACCTCTCTGCCACCCTCCAAACGGTAAGTAATCTACTAGAAAATGTAGTTGGGATACATGAATAGCAATAGACCCTCCAAGCCTAATCTACCCAGTGTACTTAAGCCCTCCAAGCTTCTTGCTCTAACGAGGTTACGCCAAACCTTTTTCTTTTCTAGCTTATCGGATTCTGCTATAATCCATAGCATCCACCATCTTTGGCATCTTCCAATGCTTCCCAAAGCTCCAAAAACACTCAACACTTTAAATGGGTGTGGGTAGTTTTTGGATATAAATCTCCTCTCAATAGGTATGACAATGAGAGAGGGAATGTGTCACGCCCCGAACCCAACTATAAAGATTGGCATGTGACAATTGCCGCACGCTTATAAAGTAAGCACTCTATAAGTGTGCAAGACCTTCTTAGCAACTAAAATTTATTCTCAAAAAAACTAAATCAATTAAATCCAAAATACCTCAACAATTTCTTTATGAATAGATCTCCAATAATTTAATAGGAATAAAATCCAAACCTTACGTACATAATGCCAATTGGCCAATAAATATAAAACTATTAGAAGACCATCCAATTCCAAAATGACTAAGCTTCTTTTCCCGCTCACAACACAATCATCAAAACTCCCAAAACTTGTTATTCTTCATAATCTGAAATTGGAGGGGAAAAAGGGGGGGGTGAGTTGACAACTCAATAAGTAACCAAAACCCTAATAAGTTCTATCAAGCAATAGATCTATAAAGTAATAAGATGTAATATGAGCCTTCAAAAGTCATAATATGCTATGGGTTTTCAAAAAAATAACTAAAGAAATTTCATAGTCTTAAAATAATAAGTTGCAAATAGATCATATACTTTAATCTTACAAATATATCATAGATGGTTTAGGAAGTAGTCAGTTTTTTTATATATCAAAAGCTATAACTTAAAATAGGTTCTAAAAATACATAAGCAGTTTTAAAGACTCAAATTAGTTCAAATACTCAAACGTAATTCATATTCTTAACAATCTTATGACTATGGTCACGCTATATCCCCGTGACTGGGCATCAGAGTACCAATGAATAACCCCCATTGGTTTGGGTATCAAAATCAATGAATAACCCCCATTATCAGAAATACCAATGAATAAATTCATGACCCCCAGTCAGAATTGAATCCATAATCATATTGTAATAAATCATAGTTTCTAACAAAAATATATCTTATTCAAATACGTATATATAATTATATATTCAATAATCAAATATATTTGTGATATTTCTATATTCTTATTTTAAATCAATATAGCTAACAAATATCAATTAAATAAAATAAATCTTATATTCAGTGCTCATATGTATTTGTGAAAATTCTTTATTCGTTACTTTGAATCAGTATAGCTAAAAACAATTAAATAAAATACATCATATATTCAGTAATCAGATATATTTGTGATAATTCTTTACTTGAAATCAGTAATACATTAGAAATAAAATTGTAATAACTGTAAACAAATTTTAGGAGTTAAATAAAACCAATTAGGATAAGGTTACTTACCTCAATCCAAAGCCTATTCAAAAATCCTTGCAGTTTCCCAAGACCAATCCAATGTAAACCTTTTAGCAAACTAAATAAAGAATTTACTCCAAACAAGTATGTCACTTAGATCCTTGGACCTCAAATCTCAATGCCACCCAACACCACAGAGACAACAAGGCAAAGATGCTTTACACGTGAAAAGACTAAATCCTTGGAAACCTTCAAATAATTGGTATTGGCTTCATCTTTTATCTATTAATAAGGAACCTTAATGACAAGTCAGTATTGCCCATAGTGGCCAACACACATCTAGTTACGTTGCCCTCAATAGGAATCATGGAATAACAGTGACGTGCTTTTGGTGGTGAAATTTTGCTTAACTGGACATATACTGGTTGGCTTCTTAGATAGGAGAAAAGATGAGGCCGGGGGGGGGGGTGTGGACGGCAACTCCTCTTAGAAAATCTTTAGGCGAAAAAAAAAAGCAAAATCCTTAGGGTGGCTAGGGTTTACATGATACAATAGGGTATAAATATTGCTAACTTCAATATTAGAAATTACTAAATTACCCCTAAAAAATAATCTCCTTTTTATTTATTTATTTATTTATTTTGGGATCGAGTATTACAGAATGAGAAGAGACTACAAAGATTTCTCTCTAAGAATGAGTAGCTCTCTCTAATTGGATGGGTGTTTTGAAGAAACGTCTTTTAGGGTTTTTCTTTCTGAATAGCCACACATATTTTGTGGAAATGAGGGGTATTTATATTGGTGTGAGAATGGAATGCAAAGAGTCAGTTTTTCCAAAACAGGGTTGGCTGGCGACTTGACCTCGCGACTTGACTGAGTCGCGAGTTCAAGCCGCGAGCTAACTGAATAGCTAGCTTGGATTTTTGTCCTGTAATGCTCCAACTGGCATGACTGTTCAGCTCCCCTGCATGCTCTGCGCATGTGCAACTTTTGGCAGCTTGCAAGCCATAAACTTCCCATGAGATCTAGCCGCGAGTCCCTATTTCACTGCACAGTTTTGAGCATTTCTTCACACTCTCTCACACACTACCCTTACATGATTCCCACCTAAATACAAGGTTTCTAAGTGCTGTATTACAAGTAAATTTGTCACGGAATAAAGTCAACACATGGTTGATTAAATTCAACCTTACAATCTCCCCCTTTGGCTATTCCGTGACAAAACACCCCAAAACAGACTCTAAACTTAAACGTGAGTTTGGGAACAATGGCAAAACTCACTCACACCTAAATCTAGAAGTTGTGAAGCTTTTGAATCATATGAACATGAATCTCCTGAAACACAACAATACACCATGATTATTGTATGTAGAAAAGCATGAAATGCATATGAAGCAAGCATGATGTGATCAAGCAAAGATGGAGTAAAGAAACAAACCATGGCTTGATCAAACAAAATAATCAGTACAAGGTAGTGACCACAATGTTCATTCACACTTGGAATGTACACTTTGACATACAAGTTAACAAGAACAATGCAAGTCACTTGTATGCCCAACACTCAACCAATGCATGATATACTGAGTATATGCATTTAGGAACAATCTTGCAAGGGCACAAGAGTGACAGTACTTAAAAAGAAAATGCATGACATTTAGTTAGAAGTACTGATTTAACAAAGCATAAAGGCCGCATAAAGCATGGTACAAACCATAAAGCCTATAGATAATGAAAACAAACCCTAAAAGTTTACAAAAGCGACATGGGTACAAACCACAAAATACTGAATATAAACTTAAACAATATAAATTAAAAGTGCTTAAAGTTTCTCCTCTTCAAAGTGATGAGAAGTTGTGATGCACTTGGAACATATATACTTGTAACCTGAAACACTTGCACAAAACACATTAGACCCTCAAGGTAAAGCAAGTAATAAAAGGACAAGTATAATGTAACAAGTAAATTGCGATCAAGTAAACATGATATGAAACATGTGAGCAACTTGATCATACACCAAAATAGTCATATAGAAATGACTACAATGATCACATAGCAAAGCAAATGATCATCCGAACATGCATTTAATGGAGCACAGTAGCATAGGGATATATGCATGTCCAAAACAAAAACATGATGCGATGAGAACCACAAAGCATAACTCAAAGCACCATAAAACCAACAAGAAAACAAACAGAACAAAGTTTTCTTATTATCTTAATGTCTTCTCCCCCTTGGTATATGTATCTCCCCTATGGAATATCTCTCCCCCTACAAATGTGCATGAGAAATAAAATTTCTCCCCCTAAGGATGTGCATAAGAGTCACATAGAAATGACAAAACACTCCGGTATACTCTCTAGTGTATACTCTCCCCCTTTTTGTCAAGAATAGACAAAGGGTCAAAAAGAAACGAGGGCAAGAGATGAAGGTACGAAAAATTCTAATGATGCATGAGGGGTGCGAGATGAATGAGAAAATGAAGCTTAAACCTAAGACAATGTAAAATGCTACAGAGCATAAGGTAGACATGACATGCCAGGATGAAGAAGTAAGGTCTAGACCAATGCATGACAAGGGTAGCAAAGGTGTGTGCAAGAGGTGGCTGTGTGCAATGCATGACCAATGCATGAAAAATGCACATGTAGGGCAAGGTGTGTTAAATACACAACCAATGAACCAAACATGTTCCTAATGAGGAAGCATGAGAAACCCCAAAGTTTGGTACTCATCGGAGTCCAAACAAGCGAGAAAATGTCTAAGAGACATTTTATCAAACACTTAGCATGCACACTATAAACAATAATGTGAAACAATGCATAAACATCATGAAATCCACCCTTAATACATGTTCTTTTAGCCACAAAGGGCCAACATCCAATGCAAATTAGCAAAAGAAACCAATCCCATGAAGAAATTTGACAAAAATTAAGTTTTCCCAACCCCTATGATAAAAATCCCAACCAAGAGCACAAAACTCTTCAAAATATAATCTAAGGATCAAAATTAATAAAAAGAATTTATAATTACTTTAGAAATATTAATGGAATGAAAAACCATTCAAATTGGTTGGGTTTTGATGTAAAAATATTGAAAGAGAGGTTTAAAAGAGGATGCGAAAGGTTTAAAACAGGTTTCCCATGAAAAAACTCTTTAAAAAGCTGATTCTAGGCATTTCGCGATTGGCGAGTTGCGAACTGAGTCGCGAATGAGTCGCGAAACCATTTTTTGTAAAACTTGCAGCTTAAACTCATGACTTGCAGTTGCCAAAACGAGTAGCCAAAACTGGCAGCTTGCTGGCAACTCATGCAAGTAGCCAAAATGAGTAGCCAAAAATTCTGACACTTGTTTTTCAAAACAGAACATGTTTAAATATTGAAAAACAAAGTAAGCACTAAACATGAACACCAAAAGTGATAAAAATCACTTCCAAAAATATATAAAATGATCAAATTTTTTTTTTTTGGATTAATCAATATATGATAGAGCATGCACACATCACATTTAGACAAGTACAATCTTAACAAATGAATAAGACATTCATTGAACATTAGGCATATGTGTTGTGTGCGTGTATCAAATGTGGAATAGTCTTTAGTCTAGAGTGAAGCTTTAATGATCAATTCAATCAAGTCATACACAACTAGTACTAAGTCAAGTGATCTATCTCAATTATAGAAATGAACATATATGACCTCCCACAAAAAAAATGATTACATACGATGAAGCTTTTCATTTGGCTTCTTTACAATTCATAATATTTGATCATTTTGAATCAAAACATCTCATTTTGAGATCGATACCTGAAATTTGTGATATTTCAATTTGATGAACAAGCCTTTGGCTTTTAGGGCATCATACATTTTCATATAAGTCGCTTTCCCTTTTTTCTAGTCGAATACTAGTATGTGTGACGGCTTTTGTAGCTCATTATCTCTTTTCATTTTGATATTTACATTTATTGAGCTCTTTAAGCAATAAAAATAAAAGAGTGGGAAGAGATATAATCACAAGTCTACGCATGTATCAAAACCAACATGACTATTGACTAATCATTCATGACAAGCTTGAAGATCGATTTACAACAATCACACAAAGATGTCAAGATTTTTCCCACAAAGATATAAGTGCAAAAATAACAAGCTAAACTCGTAAATGCACAAAGCCATTTGTATAAAGGTACAAGGCCAAATTCACATGTGATATGTGCTCAAACATATACGATCAAACTCTTTGAATTTTTCACTTTTTATGTGGTTTTGGATTTTTTTTTTTTTTTACTCACACAAAACTGAAATATAAAAGTAAGATAAAAAACAAAACAATGCATACAAATAAATGTAAGATGCACAAAATACATGAAGATATGGCATTTAATGCATGAAGGGTCCTACAAAGATCGAAAGAATTAGATCAAGGACCAAAAGAGCAAAAGCTCAACCATAGGAACCCTTCCTCATCCAAATGGAACGATTGTTTGGAATAAGTGTCTCAAGAGAAGTGAGACGAGGGTTGGAAGAATGAGAACCAGAGATGTACATAGTCAAAGAGTTAAGAGCATTAAACATTTTCTTTAACAACATGTTATTTTCACTTAAAACCGATTTACGCTTTTTAGCACAATTTCCAAAAAACTCAAGTTTCTCTTTTCTTTTGATTCTTTTAAAAGCATGAAACTTAGAGCATTATGGTCTTAGATGACCAAAGGCACCACAATGGTGACACACAATGTGTTTAGGTCTACTAGGCCTTATGGGAAGAGATCTAGCAACATTGTTTTGTTCCCTTTTCAACTTGGAGCATTGAGGTCTTATATGACCAATCAAACCGCAATGGTGGCAAGTTGGAACAAACTTAGATCCATTCAAAACCTTAGGTTGAGACCTAAACGGAGGCTTTGACTTAACAGCCTTTCTCTCCACCTTTTGATTTCTTTTATGTGGAGGAATGTACACCGATTTGTCCTTTAAGGTAGAACACACACTAGGTACAAAATCGGGTACCACAACATGATTGCAACAAATAATATCATCCTTTTTAGCAATAGGTTCAGCAATCAAACACTTGGCATGCATCTTAAGAGATTCATTTCCACATTTTAACTCATCAACAAGTTTGTTAGACAAAACAAGTTTAGCATCCAAGTCCATATTCAAACATTCAAACTCTTTCAGCTTTTCAAGAGAAATTTTAGCAAGTTTTTTATATTTCTCAACCAATTTGTTGGATTCATTGAGCTTAGCAATCAAATCATCATTTTCACAAAATAAGTTGCTCAAATTCTTTTGAAACGTCTTAGCATTTTTCTTCAAGAGTTTGTCAACAACACCCATAGATTCAAATAACATGTCATCACACTTATGAGGATTAACACTCATAGAGGCATTTTCACAAACACGTGGCATGTTACATTTATCACCAACCAAATCATACAAAGAGGCATAGAAAGCACAATCCATGGCAAATAAACACAAGGGGTCAAAGATCACACTTAGGTATTTAAACCACAACAAGTATACTCGCTCTGATACCAATTGAAAGTTCAAATAGTGTATAAAACACCCTTGAACGTTTAGACTCCCAAATACAAAATAATCAATTCAAGCTTTATGACAAACAACACGTGTGCGGAAAATAAATACAAGCTATAAACAGAATTGGTAAACAATCTAAGCTAATTAAAATCATATCCACAGCAGAAAATAAAAGGCAAAAATTAAGGGAAGAGAGATACAAACACAAGGACAACACAACGATGTGTTATTGAAGAGGAAACCGAAGCCCTCGGCGTAAAACCTTTCCATCGCCCTCCAAGCGATAAGTAATCCATTAGAAAATATAGTTGGGATACATGAACAGCAATAGACCCTCCAAGCCTAATCTACCCAGTGTACCTAAGTTCTCCAAGCTTCTTGCTCCAACGAGATTACGCCGAACCTTTTTCTTTTCTAGCTTACCGGATTCCGCTATAATCCATAGCATCCACCATCCTTGGCATCTTTCAATACTTCCCAGAGCTCCAAAAACACTCAACACTCTAAATGGGTGTGGGTAGTGTTTGGATAGAAATCTCTCCTCTTAATAGGTATGACAATGAGAGAGGGAATGAGAAGAGACTACAAAGATTTCTCTCTAAGAATGAGTAGCTCTCTCTAATTGGGTGAGTGTTTTGAAGAAACCTCTCTTAGGGTTTTTCTTTCTGAATAGCCACACATATTTTGTAGGAATGAGTGGTATTTATACTGGTGTGAGAATGGAATGCGAAGAGTCAGTTTTTCCAAAACAGGGTTGGCTAGCGACTTGACTCGCGACTTGACTGAGTCGTGAGTTCAAGCCGTGAGCTAACTGAATGGCCAGTTTGGATTTTTGTCCTGTAGTGCTCCAATTGGCATGACTGTTCAGCTCCCCTGCATGCTCTGCGCGTGTGCAACTTTTGGCGGCTTGCAAGCCGCCAGCTTCCCGCAAGATCCAGCTGCGAGTCCCTGCTTTACTGCACAGTCTTGAGCATTTTTTCACAGTCTCTCACACACTACCTTTACATGATTTCCACCTAAATATAGGGTTTCTAAGTGTTGTATTACAAGCAAATTTGTCACGGAATAAATACAACACATGGTTGATTAAATTCAACCTTACAATGAATACAATGAAAAAGAGGAAAAAGAAAGGGAAGAAGAACAATTAGGTTGAGAAAGTAAGAGGAAGCAAATGAGAAAGTGTAGCTGATTTGGCCAAAATAATACTCGCCCCATATTGCCTCTAGGTTCGAGAAATAAGAGAGGCTTATATATTTTTGGAGTGTTAAAGAAGTGATAAGAATGGAGATGATGATAGATACATATATATAGTACCTCCTAATTTCTTTGCCATCTCAACCTGGACGACTTTAACCCTATAAATGTTTCTAGAAGTCTTCAGTTAAAGACTTTGGAAAATTAAGGTTCTTGTCTCTTGTGGGCCTCTCTATATTATGTGATTGTTTTTAAGATAGTTTCAAATCTATGGCGTTTATGATTGCTCTTTATTATAAGATAAAAACACCCATTGGTCTTTAGTGTAGACGGGAATTGAACCCAAATCTCTTATTCGATGAGAGGAGACTTTACCAGTTGAGTACTTAAGTTAACTGGAACCCAGATATATTATTTAATTTCATTGTAAAAAATTATACACAATACTTTGCATATATACATAATCCTTTCCCCTTTGTCTCTCTTTCTATATATACTAGTCGCAAACCCGCGTGATGCGTGAGAATATTCAACTATTTTGTAATGTAGTACAATGTATGATTTATTTTCTAAAACGTACTAGAGATAAATTTGTTCTCCTTAAAAGTTGAATTATTTCTAAAATTATTTTTCATCTCTCAATCTCTAAAATTACATCATTCTATTATTTTGAGTTAAAAAAAAAAAAAAAAAAAAAAAAACTCAGGTGCATTTGATTGATATTATTCCATAATTATTGTTTTGAAATAAAAGATAGAAATACTATTCTTTTTCAAGTGATCTATATTATTCAAGCTTTTGTAACAGCGTGTTGTGTTTTTTTTATTTTTTTTTTCTACAACTAAAATTTTTAAGTTCCAAACTTAATTATTTGAATTTCTCATTCTTTTAAGAAAATTATCATGATAACCAAACCACATCACAAATGCACAATTGATATTACTCAAATAATTTATAAACACATTCTAATACATAATCATGTAGATTGTAAATTGATATAAACTCAAATTCTCACTTCTAAAATACCTAAAAATTAACTCAAACCAACACTATAAAAGAGATAGAGAATACATGTGATAAATAATTTAAAAAATACACCGCTAAAGTGTATTTTCCAAAAGTAGAGAAAAAAAAATTCATCAGTCTAAAGTAGAGTTGCAATAAATAATTAACGAGAGAGAGAGAGAGAGAGAGAGAGAGAGAGAGAGAGAGAGAGAGAGAGAGAGAGAGAGATATCACCTTTTTTGGAAGAGAATATGAGACAAATAACAAAATTATATAAAGGAAGATGAGTAGAACAATATTCAAAAGAAAATGTATAGTTATAAACACCAAATTATCCAAGTCATGCTATATGATAAAATAACATTAAATCTTTCCGTAATTTTATAGGCTAACATGTAACAAACAAAAAAAAAAAAAAGAATATAACCAAATCATATCAACCTAAAGTAGAGTTAAACATAAAAATTCATCAATCTAAATGAGTAATAAATAATTAAACATCCACCAAAAGAAAGAATATATATATATATATATATACATATATACATATATATACAGAGAGAGAGAGAGAGAGAGTATTCATCTTTTTGTGTGAGCAAAATATGGATTGAATGGAATAGAAAATCACAAATTTTTATGGTAAAAAAAATGGGGAGAAAGAAGAGTCAAAATAAAAAGGAAGATGCAGAGACAGAGAAATTGTAGGATTAAGGTATATAGTAGGGAGATAAAAAGGTAGAAGTAAGGAAATGTTGAAGAATGTGTAATTGTAAGATGGGAAATTAATAAGCAGAAAAATAATTTAAAAGGAGAGAGAAAATATATAGAAAATAGGTTAATAATATGGCGTTGATGTGGCTCAACAAGAGTGCAGCAAATAACATTAAACGCTATACTACTATCTAAGGGGTTTCCCCTGTTTGATTCCTTATTTTCATGGTTCTAAAATACCCCTACGTCCCTATGTTTAAGTCGAGACAAAACTAAAGGAGAATCTGGTAAAAATACAACTCTAATTCTTACTAAAACATTACCTAAAAAATAAGGTCACTCTCCTGTTGTTGATTTTCAGATTGCTTTATCCACTTATAAATTAGATTTTCAAAATAAAAATTATATATATAAAATAAAAACACTTTTTTGGCTACAAAATAGGACCACTAAAAATAAAAAAGTCTCATTGCACGCACGAAACGGGTGTGATGAAGCTAGTATATGTGTGTGTGTGTATATATATGTGCTTTTATTCTCAAAATTTATATAGAAACTGAAGTTATTTAAGTGTCTCGAAATGACTTCGTTTTTATATGTTTGAAATTTAAAATTTTAAAATAATAATAATAATAACTAATAAAAAATTTACACGAACCACAACTTTTTTTTTCTACCACTTACAGTCAATTATATTGAATAGTTGTGAAAATAATCAAATTAATTATGATCTTAGAATTTTTATTTAAATATGGTCATATGAGTTACTCTATTAACTAGCGTACACAGAAGAAGATAGAATTTTGTTTTTATGCAAATTCATTGGTTAACTACTTGAGATAAGGAAAAAGAATATTTTAAACAATAAAAAATAAAATAGTTGACATAAATAAAATCCATTAAGGGGCTTATATTAACATAATATATTTTAATAATTTCTCTAACGGGGTCAGCAATATAAAAACTCCTTATAGACAAGTATCGTTATAATCCCATCTACTTTTAGATTCCAATTTGCTCATATTGATGCCTTTAGTGGATAGATTTTTATTAATATTTTATTTTAAAGAGAAAACTTAGGTGCTGTTCCTTAAGTTCTTATTTTAAAATTCTGCCATATGAATTTTTCCTCATGGATGGAAGTGTATTTTTTAGTTAAGTAGTTATATGGCTGAATCTTAAGAGAGAAATCTAAGAAACAACACTTAAGATACTGTACCTAAGTTTTGTCCTTATTTTAAGCTATGTCTATAGTTATTTGGGACCATTAATTTATGGAAATTATTAACACATTATTAACATATATATATATATATATATATTGATCGCATTTTAACCTACATTTTATAATGATTTTATTAGACTATATAATGGACTTTATCAATTGAACAAATTGTTAACCCACAACTTATTATAACATTTATGCTAAAAGTTTTGCACAAAGTGGAGGAACAGCAAATAGGAAAAAAGAATCCTCTTGGCATTATATGCGGAAGTGAATAGACGACCTCTAACACAAGTATTCGGTGGACCATTATCACAATATCTGCCTTAGTATCAATCTAATCCCTTTTTTACGCTTACTTGGATTGTACGCTTTACATTTTTTACATTATCATCTCTAGGCTCTAGCCCTCCAATAATATGTGAACAAAGCTTTAAAAAGGGTTTCATGTTCAGCCAACTAAGAATTCTGTTCAAGTTTACCATTGCACACCTTTGGCAGCATGGTCACTCCATAAGTATAAGTGCTTATGGAGTGTGGGGGACAAGAGCCGGGGTTCAAGTCTCCAGGAAGGAGTTTCACACACATATACACTTAGATCAGGGACGGAACCAGGATTTGAATCTGGGGGGGGGGGGCAAAGCTTAAAACAATTTTTTTTTAATGAAAATAAAAAAACTAACACTTATTTCATATTCAACAAAATACTACATATAAAATAATTGTTTCTTAAACATTTGATATTATAAAAATGTCGACAAAGTATAACATACAAAATAAGTGTTTTTTAAACATTTCAACACATTTATCAAAATGGAACTCGACGCTCTTTTAAGTCTCGAAAGTCGTCTATAATTGATTTCGTACCAAATTTTGTAGCAATCTCCTTCTCAATGTACAAAATCATAGAGTCCATTAGAAAATCATCTTCCATCTTGTTGCGAAGCCTATTCTTGATAATATTCATGGCTGAAAATGCTCGCTCTGTAGTTGCAGTAGAAACTGGAAGAGTAAGCACAAGTGTAATCAATCTATAAATATATGGGTAAAATAATGATTTTTGGGTTTTTACCAACCATTGGCACAACTCAGAAATACTTGACAGCTTCTTGAAGTCTGGATGCCGAACTACATTGTGCTCATAATGATCAACTTCTGCCTTTAAAAGTGTCATTTCTTGATTTGTGAAGTCTTTCGGATAAAACTTGCTTACTAACAACAAAATGTCTATACTTCTAAAGGACTCACGTGCCTCTTTAGGATCAAGAGCTGAACTAAGATTAAGCAATTCCACCGCATGCTTACTAAACCGATGATTTAATTCTTGTAGTATAGAATCTATTGCAGCATAAAAAATATCTACCCGATAATGATGCTCAATTGTGAAGTCATCTTGTTGATAACGAGCTAGACCTCCTCTCTCAACATAACGAGCATTCATATCTGGGACATCTATGTCACGTGCCTCACAAAATGATTTCACAGTGGTAAGTAAATTATCCCACTCTTCATCTCTGAATTTTTGAATAAGTGCTTTAGTGGATAAAACAAAATTCATCACATTTAAAATGTCTTGAGACTGACACTGCAAAGCTTGACAAAGTGCATCAGTGATCTTCATAATTTCTTTCATGAGATGCAAAATGAACACAAATTCAAAAGAAATCATAGCATGATAACATGAGTATGCTGCTTCTCGTTGGGAAGTAGTATTTCCTTCCTTGATGATCTTAAGTAAAATTTCACATGTTGGACTAAATATATTTACCAAGCTAGAAATCGATCTCAAGTGAGAACCCCAACGAGTATCTCCAGCCCGTTGTAATGTGCTAATTTGATTAAGTCCTCTTCCAGTTTCAAGCTCACCAATTTCAACAAAATATGCAATTTGATCAGCATAAGCTTTTTTTAGTTGCTCAGTACGCTTACACGAAGCACCAACAACATTGACAATAGATGATAATCTATTAAAAAAACTTTGAACAAGAATAACTTCTTTTGATGCTGCTACTAATGCTAATTGCAAATGATGTGCAAAACAATGAATGTAGTAAGCATATGGACAATCATTTGAAACCAAAGCTTTTAATCCATTCCACTCACCTCGCATATTGCTTGCACCATCATATCCTTGCCCTCGAATATCTTGAATATCTAGACTATGATGTGACAAGATAGAATATATTTCATCTTTTAGGGTTAATGCCGTAGTATCGGGGACATGAACCACCCCAAAAAAACGTTCTCAAACAAAACCATCTTTGTCTACAAATCTTATAACAATAGCCATTTGCTCCTTCATTGACTCATCACGAGCTTCATCAACAATTAGGCAAAACTTTGCATCACCAATTTCTTCATGAATTGCCTTCTTCACCTTGTTTGAAAATACATGTAAAATTTCCTTTTGGATTTTGGGTGATTTGTAAGAGGCATTTTTGGGAGCTTTCTCTATCGCTTCTGCAACATATTCATTATATGATACCACCAAATCCAATATTTCAAGAAAATTCCCACGATTAATTGAATCAGAACTTTCATCTCGTCCTCTAAAAGCAAGTCCTTGAAATGCAAGCACTTTGACAACATCAATTGAGGCCTTTAACCGCAATCGATTGCTTGCAATTTGATCAGAATTGAAATTTTCAAGTACCTTTTGTATGTGTTGAGACTGGTTCATCAAATCTGTCATCGCTTGCTCGGAAGCTCTATGAAAAGAGTTAGGTTCTTTCCCCATATGATTCAAAAAGGAACAATTATTTCCATCATTAACTTTCTTCCAATTCCGAAATCCATCTTTAGTGAATACATGACTCCTAGAATTCCCAGTTGGCTTGTCAAAGAGAAAGCACAGTAGACAAAAAGCAGCATCTTTACTAGGTGAATATTCAAGCCATGGACTAAATTCCTCAATTGCAAACCATGAATGTTTAAATTTACGAGAATGCCTTCCAAATTTAGTTTTCTTGTACTCTTCTAGTTTAGGTTGGTATGGACCAAGATTAATGTAAACTCTTCGAATTTCATCTCGTTCATTAGCATCATATTCCCATATTTGCTTACGCATTCCAGGATCACGCACAAAACCTGTACTTTCGTCAATGGTGACATTTGGAACTTCAGTTTGGAGATTTTCAGAAACTGGGACATCAACGGATTCAACGCTAGGGGTTGGCAATCTTGCATCATCAGCTATGACTTCGGAATTATTTAGATTTTTTCTTTTGAAAAAATTTAATATTGTAGTGGACTTACTCATGATCTACAAATTAAAAAAAAAAAAAAAAGTTTCTCATTATTTCCATAATTCGTAGTTCTATACACCAACTAAAAAAAAGGAACTTCTCAACCAAAAAAAAAAAAAAAAAAAATCTAAAACCAAAATAATCACAAATAGATAAGCACAAGTTTATATATATTACTAATATTAGCCACGTCACATAAAGTGATAAAAACAAAGTTCATAAGTTCATATTATCATATATATACATATAATATTACTATATTAGCCACATCACACAAAGTAACAAAGATAATTTTTGATAAAACCAAAACAATTGACCAAAGACTTGATCAATTGGTGATTGGTCTCACAAAAAAGTCACTTATGACTTACCAAAAACTAATCTTCACAGACTCACAAGTGACAAAAAAAAATACTACCAAATACTGCTCTCACAAATAAGACATTCACTATCACATACTCACATTCCACTGTATCTTGGTCCCACTTTATTTCTTTATAGTTAAAACCAAAAAAAAAAAAAAAGTTACAAACAAAGTTTGAAATTGGTCCTACGTCCACACAATCAAAAAAGTAAAAAGCAACAAACAAATAAACAATTACACTTTACACATTAGTCAATACTTAAGTCTCAATCCAAAGCCACAAACACCAAGTCACCAACTAAGTCTACGGTCCACACAGACATGATAACAAGACACAACACAGTAAACACACCAGTCCAATAAAAGCCAGTAAGCCACAATTCACAAATACTGAAATACAGTCAACACAGTTCATCAAAAAACGCAGAGGGCGCTAACCCGGCAAGACAAAAAAACAAAAATCTAAACTTGAGAGAGGAGAGAAATTTCTTAGATTTACCGTGTGTGACTGTGATCAAGCATCTAAGGAGGAGCAGCAGCAGTAATAGACCAACAGCCCGGATCTGATCTGAGGAAAAGAACAGCAGCAGCACTTAGCAGCAGTGATGGAGCCTGGAGGAGGCGTTGATACTTGATGAGGTTGAGTGGAGGAAGAGTGAGGTTAGGGTAAAAATTTGAGAATTGTAATTTAGGTTTTCAGATTTCATTCCATATTTATTTTTTATTTTGTCGGTTATTTATTTTTTATTTTTATGAGAATTTGTCGGTGATTTTTTCAGATTTATTCATGCCAGTGTTTTTTTTTTAATTGGGGGGGGGGGCTATTAGGACGAAAATTTAGTATATTAGCTTTTTTTTTTTTTTTTTGGGGGGGGGGGGGGGGATGGCCCCTCCTGCCCTACTGTAGGTCCGTCCCTGACTTAAATTAGACTAAAGTAGAAATTTTATTTTGTATTAAAAAAAATTTTTGTTCAAATTTTACCATCGCACACCCTTGGTGCAATGGTCACTCCACAAATATAAATACTTATGCGGTGGGGGGCAAGGGTTAGGGTTCAAGTCTCCAGGAGGAAGTTTCACACACATATACACTTAAATTATGTTAGAATAGAAATTTTATCTTGTATTAAAAAAAAAAAAAAAATTTCTTTTCAAGTTTCAGTGTTCCACTAACTTTAAATTATATTAAAGTTTCACCGACTTTGTTAACAGATTTGGATCTTCCAAAGACTTTGAAAATTATGGAATTTCTGAATTCAGACTAGTATTTTTATTCGTCTACCATTTTGTCTCTTTGTTTGTTTTTTTTCCTCTTCATCTCCCTTTTTCTTTACTGTTCTTTTAACAAATGGATCTTCCAATGATCCTCTTCTCTTGTAGCATTTGGTTCCTGCAATCCCATCTCATATTCTCTCAACTTTTACTTGACTATTGAAAAGATGAATAAAACTTCAAATATCTTTTGAAATGGCCAAGATGTCTGCATGTTCCCCACTTTCCCATGGGCTGAGCCCAGGTTCGACGTCTGTCTAGGGTAAAATCCCGCATATTATTGTAGGGAGAAAATAAGGCAAAAATGACTAAATAGCCTTAGTTTTAAAATTATATAGCAATATAATCCTATTTTCCAAATTAAGGTTATTTAAAATTAGAGAAGTGCTTTTGTTCACAACATCTTCACAATACTTTAACAGCAAATCATAGGTGACAAATTGTTATTAGTAATAATTTGGATTTATAACTTAAATTACTTTTTTGCCAAAACATAACAACCAATTATAACCTACCACTAAGAAATTGTTGTGAAAGTGTTGTAGACAGTATTTCTCTTAAAATTAAGATTATTTAGCCATTATTCCCGAGAAAATAACAGTGAAAAGAATATTAATAAACTATATATATTATGTCCTGTTCAATTCATTAATCTATCAAAAAAGAAAGAAATATATAAACAAATATGCAAGGAAGTTGATACCGTACTGTACCGGCCGGTACAGCCGGAATTCTTTGTACTGGTCGATGAACCGGTACCGAAACACCTTCAAAATGTACTGCTCAAGATACCGGCCTATACCGGACAATACCGGCCGTACCAAAGTATACCGGACGTTTCGGCCAGAAAAGAGAAATTCGGCCAGTACAAAAACTGAAATGAAAAATAGAAAAAATGCATGATTTGAACAAACCCCAGTGCAGCAAGTTGCCACCACATTGACATCCCCGATTAGATCTTCTTCTTCCTTTTTTTTTTTTTTTTTCTTCTTCTCATCTGTTGTCCTTCTCCATTGCCATGATTTCTTCTCTTTTTTTTGCTAAACAATGAACATTGCTATGTGGTATCTCTTTCTTTGTTTTGTATCTTATTTGAAATTTCTTAAGCCCTTTTACACATGACTAGCCTGGGAAATGTTGAAAACTTATATTTTTTTAATAAAAGATGGGCTGAATGGTTCAGCCTTTTACCTTCTTTTCAGTTTTGAGCCGCACGTTATGTGATGCATTAATTGCATCACATCAATAGAACCTTATAGTTTTTTATTTTTTGTTTTTTTTTTTATTTTTTTTTATTTTTATTTTTTTATTTTAAGTAGTAACTTTTTAGTTTTGTTTGTGTAATGAATAATTATGTTTTTGTTTTTTATATTGTGTATTTTTTTTCTTTATATGCAATGAACAATTGAATTAATGTTTTATGGTAAATAGAGATTTTGTGTGTGTGTGTGTATATATATATATATATATTAAATATATTAAATAGCAGTAAACCTGAAACGGTACATCGGTATTGATCGGTATCTGAAATATATTGTACTGCTGGCCAAACCGGTATAGCTTTTGGTACAGTATTGACTCCCTTGCAAATATGTTCCTCTATTTCCATGTTTACTCCTAATCCTACTCCTAGATGTGCTATTATTCTTCTTTTGTCATATATTTTTATTTAATTGATATTACATTTAAATATAATAAATTATTATTAATTTGACAAAAATGTATGATTATTTATTAAATTTTATTTATTTATGTATTCACTGGTTGTTGTCTTACCGATTTTTAAGCTATACAAAAAAAAATTAATTAATTAATTAATTTATTTTTTACTACCCACAACAAATTCCTAACTCTAACACTATTGACTCCCTAGCGAAAAATTCTAAAACCGCCACTGTTGTCAACCACAAATATGTTACTATAAGGGTTCGATTAACGAACTTCTGAATATAGTGGTTAAGGTTGACTCGTTAAGTATTTTATTGGAATTTATGGAAAATTCTTAAATATTTTCGAGGAGTACGGAGAAATCATGTTCTCCTCTTACATTCATGGTGGATCTTACTATAAATTTAATTAATGAGTAAACTTCATTATGAATGTTAGAGTAATGAGCACAATTTTTCGTGCTCCATAAGTACCCAAGAATTACTCATAATTTATTAGCTTTTTTTGGTGCAGTAGTAAATGAGTCACTCTTTTTTTTTTTTTTTTTTTGAGAGAAAAAGTAAATGAGTCACTTAAATTCCTCCTTAACAAAAGGCAATGGCACCGGTAAACAAAAGTTTTGTTATAAAATTATCATAAACTGATGTCGAATGAATATGTTTAATGTCATGTTAATAATATAATACATAAATAATATGTGGTTATAGTTATTGTTTCTATCTGGTGAGTGAGTAATTGGGTGGCCTTCGAGGGTGTTACGTGGGATGAAGTTGGGAAAGACTCCTCCAAACGACTGCTTTGCACGTTGGGGCCAGGTCGGGAACATGTCATAAAAGTGCGTTGTAATTGGACGAGTTTAGGGAATCGGTATAACGGTCATCTATATTGCGGCGGGCGGCTTTGGATGGGTGGGTTTTTTTGTTTTTTTTTTTTTCATGTTGGACTGTAGTGGATAAGAACTTCTATCATTGCCTTTTTTGTTAAAATCTAAGACCACGCACTTCAACACAATATAAATACATAACAATCAGTTACAATCAGTTATTGGATTACATATAAGCGATTTAACAAATACACAAGTAATGTCTGTATATATTAAAAAAAAAAAAACAAATACACAAGTAATGTCAAAGTGTGCGATTGGTTTTTTAAACTGTTTTCCTTATGCTTATGACATAAATAACGCAAACCTGTCCATCATTAAAATTATTTTACTTCCGAATTATTGTATAATATAATTACTAATGAAGGGGTAAAATTTGGAATGACGGACCTTCATTAAGTTAGGCCTAACGGATCCCAGCCCATGGGCCGACAGTGGGTAAGCCCAAGGCACAGGCGGAAACCCTAACATGAAATACTTGCTACACACGCCTGAATCATCGTAGAATCCTAAAGGAAAGAGGAATCCTAGCACAAAAAGAACTTCGGAAGATGCGCACTTAATGAAGACCTTCTGTAAAAGGAAAAGTCTTGTCCATCACGTTTGTGATTATTCAAAGGGATTCCTATAAGGAAAAAACTTTTACACCAAGGAAGAGAGGTCAACCTTCTACAGCAATACCCTCACAAATCAAGGTACGCATAATTCACCCCTCTCTAGCACTATAGAGTTGAGAATAGTTCTAACTTGACTTTCAGAAGGTATTTGGTCGACACCACACCAGTGCTCTCTGTTAGGTCACTTCTCTCTTCTTCCAGGTCGCTATTTCAAGCGTGCGAGTATTGTGTAGCTCACTGGTGATTTTCACGACTTCATCAATTGGCGCCGTCTGTGGGAAAGACCATTTAGCCAGACTAATCGCTTCTCGGACATAAGAGTTGCATGGTACTCACTCGCTCGATGGCTACCACTAACAATGTTCAAGGAGAGGAGCCGGCAAGATCTACTACATTAGAGAGGCAAGTACAAACTCTCATGGTAGCAGTAGAATGTCTTTCAAAACAAAACCATGATCTGGAGGAGCAGCTACGCCAAAGGGACACAGGACACAACGTTCAGAAGGAAAACCAAGAAGGTAACAGTGCCGAACGAAGAGACCAAGAGAAGCCAGAGGGCAGTAACGCCCCAAGCAGACTAGAGCGGCAAAACATGAGCCTTCCATCTCTCATGGATTCGGCCCCTCCACCTATTGTCACAAAGATGCAGGCGATGAAGGAACAGATGGAGGTCATGATAAATGCCCTTAAGGGACGAGTGTCCAATGATCTTGATGACCTAGTAAATAGAACCGACTCACCATTCACTACCTCCGTCAACTCTTTCCCCCTGCCACAAAAATTTCGCATGCCCTAGATTAAAAGCTACGATGGGGTCAAGGATCCCCTCGATCACCTAGAGACCTTTAAGACCCTGATGCACCTTCAAGGGGTACCAGACGAGATCATGTGTAGGGCCTTCCCGATGATGCTGAAGGGTCCTGCGAGAATTTGGTTTAGTAGATTAACGCCAAACTTCATCAATACTTTCGAGGAGTTGAGCGCCCAGTTCACCTCGCACTTTATTGGGGGACATAGGTACAAAAGGTTTACCACGTGCTTAATGAGCATCAAGCAGCGAGAAGACAAGATGCTGCGGTCCTCCATAACTTGTTTCAATAAGGAGGCCCTTTCAATTGACGAAGCGGATGATAAGATACTCGTAGCTGTATTCACTAATGGATTACGGAAGGGTAAGTTTTTGTTTTCTTTATACAAGAATGACCCAAAGACCATGTCTGACGTGCTCTACAAAGCCACTAAATACATGAACGTAGAAGATGTATTGCTGCCCGTGAGGAGAAGCCCAAAAAGAGGGAAAGACAGGAGGACACACAATAGGATAGGAGGCGAAAGAGTGCTAGAACCGAAGATCAACAAGATGAAAGGTGCCCTAGACCCCTTACTGGGAAGTTCACGAACTTCGCCCCATTAACCGCCCCGATAGATCAAGTCTTAATGCAGATCAAAAATGAAGGAGCATTGACGTTCCTTGGTAAACTAAAGGGAGATCCCAACAAGAGGCCAAGGGATAAGTATTGCCGCTTCCACCGTGACCATGGGCACGACACAGCCAACTGCTACGATTTGAAACAGTAGATTGAGGCCCTTATTAGACAAAGGAAGCTACAGAGGTTCGTCAACAAGGAAAGAACCAATCTGTCCCAGCAGCAGGCCCCACGACGGGAGAACGAGCGCCCTAGACCATCCATAGGGGACATAAGAATGATCGTAGGGGGCATAATCGCTACCGGATCTTCCAAAAAAGCTCGCAAAACCTACCTCAAAATGGTTCATAACGTCCAACTTACAGGATTCGTACCTAAAATGCCACGAATAGATAACTCCGTTATCGGATTTTCAGAAGATGATGCTCAAAGACTTCACCATCCTTATGATGACGCACTTATGGTCAGTTTGCAAATAGGAGATTATAACATGCATTGGGTCCTCGTTGACAACGGCAGCTCAGTGGACATCCTATACTACCCCGCATTCCAGCAAATGAGGATTGACAGGGAACGGTTAACCCCAACGAATGCCCCACTTGTGGGATTTGGAGGAACGAAGGTGTTCCCCTTGGGTGCAATTACACTATCTGTGACGGCAGGTGACTATCCTCAGCAGATTACAGGGAGGTAATGTTTCTCGCAGTCGATTGCTCGTTCGCCTACAATGCCATTCTCAAACGGCCCACTCTCAATGCCTGGATGGCGATGACTTCAACATACCACTTGATGATTAAATTCCCAACGGAGTACGGGGTAGGAGAACTGGGAGGAAGTCAAATAGCAGCACGAGAATGCTATATTGCCATGTTAGAGATGGAGGATCAACAGCAAACGATGTGTATCAGAGAGCAACGAGCACTAGCAGAGCCAGTTGAAGAACTGGAAGAGGTGAGCCTTGATGATACACGGCCGGAACGGACGACTAGAATTGGCACACTAGCTAGTTGGCCAGTGCGCCAAATGCTCACGACTTTCCTCAGACATAACCAAGACGTGTTCGCCTGGAGTCACGAAGACATGCTAGGAATTGACCCTTCAGTCATGGTCTGCAATTTAAATGTGTCGCCCTCATTCCCTCCAATCTGACAAAAGAAATGAGTGTTCGCCTAGGAGCGGGACAAGGCCATAGCAAAGGAAGTTCAAAAATTACTAGAGGCAAATTTCATCCGAAAAGTATATTACCCCGACTGGTTGGCAAACGTTGTCATGGTTAAAATGGCCAACGGAAAATGGAGGATGTGTGTAGATTTCACGGACTTCAACAAAGCTTGCCCAAAAGACAGCTACCCACTCCTGTAAATAGATACCTTGGTAGATTCAACTGCAAGACACTAGTTCTTAAGTTTCATGGACGCTTTCTCGGGCTACAACCAGATCAAAATGGAAGAATCTGATCAAAAAAAGACCTCCTTTGTTACAAGCCAGGGACTATTCTGTTACAAGGTGATGCCATTCGGACTTAAAAATGTTGGGGCAATATACTAGAGGTTAATGAACAAAATATTTGCACACCAGATTAGGAGGAACGTACAAGTTTATGTTGATGACATGTTAGTAAAGAGTCTGTGCGAAGATGATCACCTAGACGACCTCAGGGAGACATTTGACACACTCAGGTTATACAATATGAAGCTCAATCCAAACAAATGTGCGTTCGGAGTAACGGCAGGGAAATTCCTAGGATTCATGGTGTCTCAAAGAGGAATAGAGGTCAACCCGGAGAAGATATAGGCCATAATGGTGTTGGAACCACCGAGGACGATTAAGAAGGTCTAGAGTTTGAATGGAAAAATCACAGCCCTGAACAGGTTCGTCAAAAAAGCGACGGACAGATGTCTATCCTTCTTCCGCACTCTCAGAAAAACATTCGAATGGACGGACGAATGCCAGACGGCATTTAACAACTTAAAGGCATATCTTTCCTTTCCATCGTTGCTCAATCCATCCAAGCTAGGAGAAGAGCTTTACTTGTATTTAGCCGTCTCACACGCCGCTGTAAGCACAGCTTTGGTAAGAGAGGAAGTCGGATCGCAGAGACCTGTCTACTTCATGAGCCGGGCACTCCGAGGGGCTAAAGAGAGGTACCCTCAGATGGAGAAGTTAGCTTTCGCGTTGATAATCACAGCGCGAAAACTCAAACCATACTTCCAAGCACATACCATCGTTGTTTTGACAGACAAGCCCTTGAGAAAAGCTATGGGTAGTCCAGAGGCAGCAGAAAGAATGGCATTGTGGGCAGTAGAGCTTAGTGAATTTGATATCCAGTACCGTCCGTGGACGGCTGTAAAAGGGCAGGTAGTAGCTGACTTTATCGCCGAATTCACCCTCGGAGATGGCCAGGGGGTAGAGGAGAAAAGACAGTGGAATATTTATACAGACGGATCTTCAAATAGATGAACCAGAGGAGCCGGTGTAGTGATCCAAACCTCGGAGGGAGATAAGATCCAATGTATGACCTGACTAGATTTCCCCACAACCAACAACGAGGCAGAATATGAAGCCTTGGTGGCAGGGCTAGACCTCGCAAAGGCTGCGGGTGCGGAAAACATAGTCGTACATTGTGATTCACAGTTGGTAACGAGTCAGATTAATGGCAGCTACGAGTGTAAGAATGAAAGGATGAAGAGGTATCTAGAAGAAGTATGCTTGTCCCCGAACAGGTATTATCATTCATTCAAATCACCTCACTTATTAACAACGGAATGAATATGCAGGAAATAGATTCTAAATGCAATTGGGCTACGCCATTGATATCATATCTGAAAATTGGCGCGTTACCAGACAGGAAGGACGCCGCAAGAAAATTGAAGGTCCAGGCATCACGATTTGTACTGATAAAAGATGTCTTATACAAAAGAGGTTTCTCTCGACCATACCTGAGGTGTTTAGGCCATGAGGAAGCAAGTTACGTAATGAGAGAAATCCTTGAGGGTATCTACAGAAACCACTTAGGGGTAAGGTCATTAGTACATAAGTTGATCCAAGTAGGATACTATTGACTACAATGCTGAAGGACGCGCAAGCCTATGTCAAGTCCTACAACAAGTGTCACAGGTTCAGCAATTTCATCAGGCAACTATCTGAAGAACTAACCCCCATGACGGCGCCCTGGCCGTTCGTGCAATGGGGACTAGATATCATAGGCCCGTTCCTGACGGCGGTTAGGCAACCAAAGTTTTTGGTAGTCGGCATAGACTACTTCACTAAGTGGGTAGAAGCAGAGGCCTTAGCCACTATTACGGAGAAAAACATCTGAAGTTTTGTTTGGAGAAATATCATATGCAAGTACAGAATACCCAGAGTGCTGGTCTCTGACAACAGTAAGCAATTCGACAACAGCGCGTTCGGAGACTTCTGCTCAGAGCTGGGGATCAAGAATCACTACTCGTCGCCCACACACCCACAGGCTAATGGGCAAGTCGAAGTCACGAACCAGTCCTTGCTTAAGATAATCAAGACCCGGCTCAAGGGGGCAAAGGGTATCTGACCGAACGAACTACCAAGCGTCCTGTGGGCATAGCAGACCACAGTAAGGGGTGAAAATTTCCAAGTCCACAAGGAAGGACGGGATAAACTACCTAAGTATTTAAGGAGGATGGTTCGTCCAAAAAACTAAAATTATACAAGTCCATAAAGATTGCCAGTTCTCCGTATAATGGACAACTGGAGAGGATGGAGATTTATACATCTTATTCAAATAATAAAGATATATAAAGCAGGCATAAAGTTGAGAAATAAAACAGCATTGACGGATAAAACCCTTGAAGGGCAATTATTCAATATACAAAATTAATGATGGATTATTTTCAAATGTACAAAAAAAAAGGGGGGGTCATCTCTCTACTCTTTAGGGCCGGCATCTTGGATATTCTGAGCTTGGGCTGACTCTTCGTCGCCTGGGGCTTCATCCTTAGCAAAAAGGTCATCTGTGTTCTCTAAGGCGACGGGCATAGCAGACGTCTAGGCTTGGTTGTCAACTTTTATCATGGACACATCCAGGGTAGGGTAGGCTTCCTTAAATTGACGGAGCGCATCATCAAAACCTTATAGGAATGATTCTCCCAGCTCGGACAATAAGGCGTCGGAGTCATGATATTCTTGGACTGCTACCTCTTTAGCTTGACAAAGCTTTTCCTTTAAGTCTTGGATCTCCTTATCTTTGACCTCTAGGGCCTTCCTCGCTTCATTCGTCTTTTGCTCAAGCTCCTTCCTTACCTGCTCTAAAAGGTCAAACTTTTTCTCCATAGTGGATTTCCACTTGTTAAGTTGACCCAGCTCATCCTCCGTCTACTCTGCCTTTGCTCACACACGATCCAGAGCCGTTTCACGATTAAGGCATCAATCCATTAGGCCCTTCACCATAATCAGGAACTGAAATAAAAAAGTTATAAGGGTTAGACAAAAACAAAGTGGAGTGGACGGACATAAGTCGACGGACAAAGATAACCTGTGCGATGGCAAAGAGACCCGTTTCCCCCATTGCCTCCGTCGAGTGATTGCCTAAATCCTCGTAGTCCTCCAATGTGATGATAGATGAAAGTTTCTCCAAGGCATATTTGGAGTCGTCACGGAGGAGGGGAGGGGGCTTCTCTTGGTTAGTGGACGGGGCTTTCATTAAGCCCTTGCCTGACCCATGCTTTGCTGGGGTGACGGTTTTTGTACCCTCAGCCATCAATCCCACGATGGGTTCCGGAGGGACTTTTTGTTGCTTATGGGCACGGTCCCCTTTGGACGGTTGCTGCTTCCTTTTAATGGATGGAACCGTCCCCTTAGGAGCCACATCGCCAGACTCCTTTCTTTTTGCAGCCTGTGATTTGATCAACGCCCTCCTCTTAGCATCATCCATCTCTATAAAGAAGGACGGATGAAGTTATCAACTAAAAGTTAAAGACTTTTATACAAGATGAAGATTGACGAACTTACGTCTGTGAATTTTGGCGTTATATCTGACGGCTTCCGGTGTGGGTTCAGGACCGTCACAATACCAATGGATGGTATTTGGATTCACTAACTTCGCCCAAGTCCTTTCTTCCGACTTGGTCTTTGAAAAAATCTTCTCAAAAAAACTAAACTCCTCAATACTTACTTGTGGATGCCGTCTAACTACAAAAGAAATGGACAGTTAAGAAGAGATGGAGAAAATTCAACTAAACGAATGTAAAAAGAATCAAAAACTAGGACGGATGCTTACTGGATGGATTTCGTACTCCCCAGGTCGTGTCGACGGGCATATATTCCGTCTCCCCTGGATGATCCATCCACTCGTTACCCTCTAAGAAGAAGTAACGACTCTTCCAGTCTCTATTTGAGTCGAGTGTTTCAAATATGACCTTTAACAATGGACTCCTACTGGCAAAGCTATACATCCCCCTTGACCTATCTATTTCATCTGGACAGTAGTAATGAAGGAATTCACGCACCGTCAGCCTCCTAGTGTCGTCTGTCATAGCACCATAAAGAATCTCCATTGCTATGAAGACCCTCCAGGCATTAGAGGATATCTGGGAGATGGACAGACCCAAATACTTTAGAAGCTCTCTGTGTAGGGTACTTAGTGGAAACCTAAGTACCACCTTCAGCATCTGTTCGTACACTCCGACACCGTCTACCCCCTTGTAATAACATTTCTCTGATACATAGGATAGACGGATTAGAATATTATTTGGAATTTGAAAATTAGCCATAAATGTGTTAAAGTGTTTCTCCTTGATGACGGATGTGAAGTTATGTACCGTCCATTCTGGTAGCATGATGAACTCCCCAAGTCCATTAGCACCAATGACAGATCTCAATGGTTCATCCTCGCCGTCATCAGAAGTATATTCTGGTTCAGCCATTTCCATATCCTTATTTGATGAGGACGAGGAAGAGGCGGACGGACTTTTCTCTTTGCATAGACTTTCTTGGTCTTTATGACTAGATGGGTATACTTCCTCGTAATCCGCCCCGTCGTGAATGACTGACTGATTACTTGACGCACTAGACATTGCCTACATGTGACAACAAAACCTAAGACTGACAGATCTAGAAGTGATGACGGGTGTGTAAAAAGTTCTTAATAAAATAAGGTATGCATTTACTGGACTTATGAAAAGAAAATACATAACTGAAGGACGACGGTTGTATAGATGACGGGTACAGATATTTAATAGATTGCTCTCTGACAAGGTTGACGATGGCACTTTGACAGTATGTTTTAGCTGAAAAGTGGAGAAATAAAAGAGGAGAAGTGTGATATATATATAAGACATGCACGGAAGATGAAGCGACACTTCAATCCGGGGGAAAATCCAATCAAAAAATGACATGTGTCGTACCTCATAAATGCTTGACAACCTGTCAACAGTGATCGCGGTTCGCATCGTCCTCTTTGAGAATCGTCAACCCCAAGGCCCTTAAACCGTCAATCCCATGAACCTTAAACCGTCAACCCTAAGAACTTTAAACCGTCACCCTATTGATCTGTCCACTTTGTCATGATGGACCATAGGGTGAAGGGGGCAACTAAAGGGGTAAAATTTGGAATGATGGACCTTCATTAAGTTGGGCCTGACGGATCCCAGCCCATGGGCCGACAGTGGGTAAGCCCAAGGCACAGGCGGAAACCCTAACTTGAAATACTTGCTACACATGCCTGAGTCATCGTAGAATCCCAAAGGAAATAGGAATCCTAGCACAAGAAGAGCTCCATAAGATGCGCACTTAATGAAGACCTTCTCTACAAGGAAAAGTCTTGTCCATCACGTTTGAGATTATTTAAGGGGATTTCTATAAGGAAAAGACTTCTACACCAAGGAAGAGAGGTCAACCTTCTACTACTATAAAAGCCCCAATACCCTCACAAATCAAGGTACACATAATTCACCCCTCTCTAGCACTCTAGAGTTGAGAATAGTTCTAACTTGACCTTCGGAGGGTATTTGGCCGGCACCACACCAGTGCTCTCTGTTAGGTCACTTCTCTCTTCTTGCAGGTCGCTATTTCAAGTGTGCGAGGATCATGTAGCTCATTGGTGATTTTCACAGCTTCATCAACTAATATTCCTAATACGGTTTTGTAATGGTTACATTTGAATTGACAACCTTTTCCTATTTTTAATTCCTTTACCTAGTAATTCTTAGACTATAGCCTAAGTTTTTAATCAAGCAATTAACACATATTTTGCTTTTCAAAAAAAAAAAACTCATATTTTGAAGTATTGTATAGTTACTCGTACTCTTAGCCCTAATTAGTAATAGAGACCTTTGAGTGATTTTTCTTTTTTTAATTTCTTTACCTAGGAATGCTTAGACTATAGACTAATTTTAACACCATAATTAGTATATAGAGTCAATATTTTAAGGCTTCTCTTCACTATAATTAACCAAGTCTGCCAAAATTTATGGGAAATGTTGGATCATGCTAGTTTGTGAAATAGTGCGAGCTTATATGTTTCAATTGGATAAAGTTTAGGTATAAAATTTGTTGTAGTCTTAAGATTATAATCTTACATAATATATTTTTATTGGAGGTGAATTTTAACAAATCTATCATTCTTATATTCTCCATACTTGCAAAATTTCTATAAAATTAAAGATCAATAGTTATGTCATTAATAAATTGTTTAAATTTCAAATTTTTATAGTTTAAAATTAAGTATAAAATATAATCTAATAGATCGTATAGTAAATAATATCCAATTGGCAAAAAATTTGACATGTATTTTAAGAGCATAAAGAATATGTAATCCAACGGTTAGATATTCGAAATATGTAGTAATATTAATAATATTAAGTAAGGGCTACAACCAATTTTGTAGCCTAAGGCTACAACCAATTTTGTAGCTAAACTTTTTTCATTTTCAATTTATTTAGTATTTCAGACTTTTTACATCTTTATTTTGTAGATGCAAATATATCCTTTTTTTTTTTTTTTTTTTTAACTTAACTTTTTAAACGCAATAATCTAATAAAAATAAACTTTTACAAATTGGCACTAGTTTTCATTTATGCTTTATGAGTAAGAGAAATTATTTCTAAACTTTTTGGTGTCTGTACTTTCTTTTATATGTATATCAAGGTTTTGGTTCTTGTTGGGCAATACATATAATTTTGAGTTATGTCCTTTTTAGCATGTTGGAGAACCAAAATTCTAATTGCATTTTTTTGGGTTGGCCGAGATACCTTCTTTATTTATTTATTTTTTTTTATTATATAGTTTCAACCTATAGCGTCCATTTTTTAATGAATCATTTGACCTTGAATTTTAGTGTCTGAGATACCAATAGTGAGAGGCTTAAGCATAAAATTTTCTTGCAGATTAAAGAAATAAAATAAAAAGAGAGAGAAACTTGAGCATAGTTTGCAAATTAACTTCCACAAGAGAACTATTGAATATGAAAATGTAATGATGAATGAATATGGTAATATCAAGTGAACAACGCACGGGGGGATGGCTAGCAAACCACGTATGTCAAGCCAATTATAGTTTTGGTCATGCTTCCAAAGATTCATATTGGAATTCTTTTTTTTTTTTTTTGTGTGGAGAAACGATACATATTGGAATTCAACGACACCTATCTGGCACTAATATAATTAATTAATAGCTTACCATCATTGATTTTTATTTTTATTTTTATTTTTTTTATACAAGATAAAAATTATACTCTAATATAATTTAAATATATATGTGTGTGAAGCTCTCTCCTGGAGATTTAAACCCCGGCCCTTACCCCCTACATTCCACAAGCATTTATATTTGTGGAGTGACCATCGCACCAAAAGTGCACAATGGTCCATTGAATTTTGAAAGCTACTAAAGTAGCCTTATAAAATTATGTATAGGCACTAATCAAATGTGAAATTTAATACAAGACAAACATTGACAGACAACCTTAACATATTGAATATTGAATGTCTAGAAGTGAGCATAATTTACTAATTCATTAGTTAATTCCTTTTTCAATTGTCTTGTTTAAAACACCCAACTTTGAAGGAAACATATTTAATGCATTTTCTTTTAAAAGATTTTGAAACTACTATCTTTTATATAAGTTAAAGTAAATTAAGACCCCTCTAAAATTTATAAGATATTTTATATACATTTTTTTTTAGAGTGTTTCAACCTATGGCGTCCGCTTCTGATAATAACTCTTTATTATTAAACCAAGACACTAATCGGTTTTTGATGTAGGCGGAGATTGAACTCCATATCTCTTATTCAATCATCAGAAAATTTACTAATTGAGCTAACTGAAACCCACAAATATACATGACTTGTCAAACCTTGGTTATAATACTCGACTTCTCCATTATTCGTATGTACTAGTCTCAAACCCTTTGCAATGCATGTGAAAAGTCAATTTTTTAAATATATAAAATACATGTTTAATTTTAAAAAAGTATTTGTCGAACCGTGAATTATGTTATTCCACCTCAAAATCAATTGGTGATGAGGAAGACACACTCAAATCATTTATGCCTTTTAACATCACACCACACAGGCCTATTCTTAGAGTGGTTGTAGGGAGTCAACAATCCCTCCCTCACAATGATACTCTCGTGACTAAAATCCATAACCTTGGCTCTAATACCATTTGTTGGACCGTGTGCTATGTCATTCCACCTTAAAACCAATTGGTGATGAGGAAGACACACTCAAATCTTTTATGGCTTTCAATATTACACTATGCGGGCCTATTTTTAAAGTGATTGTATAGAGTTAAATTGTGGTCCCCCATTAGTATTAATATATAAAATTTTAAATTATATAAATCACATAATAGAGTATATAACTTAGTTAAAAATTTGTTTAGAAAATATCACACTTGATTTATTCCTAATTTGTTTAGTACTTGGTTACTTCATTAAAATATATAAATAGTGAGTTCTAACTAATTTAAGGTAATATCGTGTAGCTCAACATTGTTTGTAAAAGAAGCTAACAAAAAGCCCAAAACTTTACTTTTAAGTAGACAACAGAAAGTATATTCTAGTTTGGTATGGTATCTATATAATTTTCATAATATATAATTGTATCTATAGAACCGTGACAGTTCTTAGGATGTACACAATAGAGGGTCGTTTTATCCCAGTAAAAATAAAATGCAACAAAACATTGGGATAAGTATCATAAAGTAACTCCATTTCATATCACCGATATCCTACATTAACTTAAAAGTTTGAAATATTTGCATGTCAAGTGCAGTGTAACTCAATTTGTCAACATCTCTTAGTGTTTTCAACAGAGACATTCAGAGCTCAAACCTCTCATTTTTTAACTATCAAGCTAAAAAAGAACCAAAATAAAGCAAAACATTTGCTTCCTAGGAGATAAATCTAACACCTAGGACGGATGAGTGCTACTTTCAAATTCTAGTTTAGTAAAATTTTTCTTGGACTTTTTCTTTTTGTTTGTAAAGGCCTAAGATATTTTTAAGGGAACCAAAGTTTGGGTACATACTTAGTTGTAGCCAAAGGCTACAACTATCACTAAACAAATTAACATGAGTACATATTTTAAAAATCTAACTGTTGAATTGCATATTCTTTATGTTCTTAACACATGTCAAATTTTATGTCAATCGAATTTGAAAGCTCAAATTTGTGCTAAAATACAAGAGCTTGTTTAGATCCCAATTTTAAATATACAGCTTAATTTCTTTTACTCTAACTTATCTAAGTACGGAACAAGAGTAAATGAAGCACAATCACCGGATCTACTCTCTAAGCCATAAGCAAGCAAGCAAAAATAAATATAAATCTTAAAGATTAAGGGAAGAGAGATGCAAACACAAGATAATACCAAGACGTGTTATCAAAGAAGAAACCAAAGAACTCGGTGAAAAACCTCTCTGCGGCCCTCCAAGTCGAAATTGATCCACTAGTAAATAAGTTGGAGTACATGGATAATAAAAGACCCTCCAAGCCTAATCTACCCAATATACTTGAGCCCTTCAAGCCTTGCTACCAACGAACTTCTCAAAGTCTTTTGTTCACTAGTTTTTCGGATCCTGCAATACTGCTCAATTACATCCGCCAAGCCTTATCGACTTCTTTTGGCAAATCCCAAATACTTCTCAAGCTCCAAAACACTCTCTACACTCTAAATAGGTGTGGGCTATGTTTGGATACAAATCTCCTCTAAAGGTATAACAATGGGAGAGGGGAAGGAGAAGAGGCTACAATGATTTCTCACTAAAGGATGAGTAGCTCTCTCTAAAAGGTGGGTGTGTTGTGTTGTAGAAACCTCTCTAGGGTTTTCTCTCTGAATAATAGCCTTTTTTTCTTTTATGGGTAATGAGGGTATATATAGTATAAGTGAAAGGTAATAAAGTCACACTTAAAATCTTCCAAGTAAAGAGTTTTGTAGGTACCTCGCAAGATAGCCTGTCTCGCGAAGTACTCACGAAATGCAATCTGACACTTGACTCTTCAGCTTCCAGCATGTGCTTCTCACGTGCTCTTTCCGCGGGAACCTTTCTCATGAACTTCTAGTGGGCTAGTCGCGAAACTACACTAATCTTCATTTCATGCTCGATTCTTCACCAACTTAATACTAAACCCAATATAATAAAATCCCACAAAATAAAAGGAAATAAATTAATGCAATTACAACACTTTTTGTCATGGAATAAAGCCAACATAAAACATAATTGTAAATCACAACTTTACAGAATTTCATTTACTATTCAATCCATAAATTTGTCTTTTTTTTTATTTATAATTCTAGACTACAAAAATTTGAAATTTAAACATTTGATTAATAATATTGCTACTGATCTTTGATCTTCATGAAATTTTGCAAGCATGAAAGATATAAGAAAAAAAATGTAATTCAATAGAGCATTTTTCAAAATTCACATTCAATAAAAAAAAAAAATATTGAGTGGAGTTGTAGCCTTAGTTTATAATCAAGTTTGTTATCAAATTTTGTCTGAAGTATAATTATGCTAGGCCTAAACAAATTTAGGGTGGTCACAAAAATTTTTTAAAGGTTAAAAGAATCATAAATTTTTAAAATTTGTATGAACATATACAGATCTATAATTATTGGTATAATCTAGTACATCATAATAGTCATAAGGAAACTGTAAATCAACTAACACCTTTTTCATTCATTGCCAAGAGCAAATTGGATGTTTATCTTGACGCTCTTTATCAATTTGAATGTCTTCCTACCATTTCTCTACTTCATCATCCAATTTATTATATGCAAGCCATACTTTTTCTTCATCACAAATCTTCCAAAAATTAAAATACTCTTCCAAATTAAGAAGCCAGTCACTAAAATCCAACTTTCGCATCTCTCTATCAAAGAATGAAATTTTCTTGTATTTAGGAGCGCTTCTTTGAATATATTGATTAATGTTGTTGTGAGATGATTTTCTAGTAAGAAGAGTAGCAATCATTTGCCTAATTTCATGCATATCTTGCCATCTCTCTTCATAAAACTGTTGTATCTCTTCACAAAAGTGGAACTCAATCCTAGAGAGGACTGTATCTTCAATTTCATCGTTATTGTTGTGGTGGTTACTATCTGACCAGTCAAAGCCCTGATACTATTTGAGGTCATGGAAGCCTAAAAAAAACACACACACACACACACACACAATATTCTCTTTGATGGGATAAAAACCTTGAATCTACAAAGGGTTTCTTGAATCCATAAGGTGATAATTTTCTAGAATCCACCAAATAGAAGAAATAGACAAAGTTCGAATTTTATTAATAATAATTTGAATTGCCTTAGATGTTACAATGTGTTTAAATAGCAAAAGAAAATCTAAGGGTTGAGAATTACATAAATTATCAAAAATACAAAATTACAAAAATTAATTTGGAGATTTTGTCCTACATTAGTAAATGAGAGATTATATTGGTATTGAGATTGATCATTATCAAGGTAAGGGTCCACCATGAAACTCGGGCCAAAATGGCAAAATACCATTTTCTTACAAACTTTCCAGCAAAATGCTCATTGTTTGAAACTATTTAGGGATACACCCCTGTTTTGAAACTCAATTTTCTAAAAATCGAGTTTCAAATGTAAAACTCGATTTTTGGACAATCGAGTTATAGCAAAATGACCAAAAAAAAAAAAAAAAAAAATTGTAGAACTTGAGTTCCATTCAAGAAACTCGAGTTCATGGAACTTGAGTTTCTAGTGTGGAACTCGAGTTCATGGAACTTGAGTTTCTAGTGTGGAACTCGAGTTCCTTGAAAATATTCAAGTGGAACTCGAGTTCTTTGAATGGAACTCAAGTTCCGCAATTTTTTTTTTTTTTTTTTTAAAGCTTCATTTCGTTCTAACTCGATTGTCCAAAAATAGATTTTTACATTGAAACTCGATTTTCTAAAAATCAAGTTTCAAAATAGGGGCATATCCTAAATAATTTCATATATGGGGCATTTTGCTAGAAAGTTTGTGAGAAAGGGATAAGATCCCATTTTGGCCATGAAATTCGTGTTAAAAGGTCTTCTATTAACTTCCACATATTATGCTGGGAGGATTCAATTTTTTTCTTTTTTGCTGGATCATTAACATTGGGCAAAATGTCAAGCATAAATGTCATAATAAGTTGTGGATTCCACTTGGCACAACTGGTAAAATTTTTTGTCATCGAATAAAATAATTATTATATGCTATAGGTTAAAATATTATAGTATCTATAATTTTTTTTTTTTTTTTTGGAGAGGAAACTGATAATTTCATTCACAAAGAAAAGGAGTACAACACAGGTCAATAGCTAGCAGACTCATATTAGGCCAGATTGAAACAAATGAGCTAAACAAGGAGGGATAACACCCTTCCAAAGATTAGAAACTTGGCTATGTTTGGCAACTTGGGCTAGCTCATGGGCAGCCCTATTGTAATCCCTTTTCACGTGTTGAAATAAGCAACAGGAAAATAAGATCTTGCGAGCTGAATGTTTTGAACTAGATGACCCGTTGAGCCACCATAATGGCCTTGAGAGACTGCCGAGATGACAGAGGTAGCATCAGATTCAAAAATAACATGAGAAAGATTCAGCTCTTGAGCCAATAGAACACCATGCTCCAAAGCAAATTGATGGTCCTAAAAAGTTGATTAATTCTATAAATTGATGGTCCTAAATATCCTGAGAAATAACTTAAAATAAACACTAATAAAAATCTATCCACTACCGGTTTCAATATTCGAGACGAACGGATTGGAATCTAAAGTAGATAGGACTATTATGAATCATGATACTTGTTTATAGGGAGTTTTTATATACTTCACCTGAATTGAGTAATGCTTTTACAACATTTTCATAACAATTTTACAACAAATCTCAGGTGATAGACTATTATAGGTTTTACTCTAAGCCCACTATTGACATTACTTTGTTCATATTAGTTTCTCTTAAGTTCTATGTTTGATTGTAGATGCAGTGACTTCCACATTTCTTGCCTGTGCTAATTTGAGTCTATATATAAAGGCAATGGCATAGAGACATTAGTCACAATGATGAACCTGATGGTAAAAACTGCATAAAAATATGCTTCGTTTGTTGAGTTCTTAAGAAATATAGAATTAATTCTAATGTTTTGGTTTAGTAAAAATAATATAATTAAAATTTGGTTACTTGGATCACCCCCTCCCCCCTCCTCCCAAATTAAAAAAATAATAATGATAATATAAATACACTTATTGATTTTAACAATTTGGTTTAGTAAAAATTACACTTGGCCCTCCTTAACAATATCATCGATCATTTTAAAGGCTATAAATAAAATTATAGTTCTAAAAACTGAAGAAAAATTAACAAGCCCAAAAATATTAGTCCGATCCACAACAAAAATTTCCAGAAGCAATTGAGACACCTCCACATTGAAGTAGGGTGGTCAAAGGATCACCCTGACTAATAAAGAAAATAATTATCATATATATGATGAGCAATATGTTCAAAACATGAAAGGTCAACCACAAAACCAAAATGATCACAACCAAGTAAATGTCAAGAAGTGAAAAGAGTTTGATAGTTGACAAGATGCAGCCAATTTCTAAAGAAAATTTTGAAGTGGTTGAAAAAAATCAAGAGTTGCAACAAGCTGTTGAATTGAAGCTTGTAGATATCACTTTCCAAAAGTTCAATGAAGAGTTCAAAGAAAAGAAGATTGAGTATTGAGTTGATTGTGTATTATGATAGAAATCAGGAAATGGTAATTATTGAAAATATTGTGAAAGATCCTATTGAGGTCAAATAAGAGGATGAGTCCACAACTCACATTCTCCAGGTTTCAGTTGATTTGTTGAAGATGATTACACAATATGTTGATTTTCTTGGAGTTGAAATTTTTAATTTTATTATCAACCCTTTGTTGATTGATGTTGCAAATAAATTAAAGGTAGATGAGAAAAACTTTTATGGTATACTATATGAAGAATATGAGTTTCAAAGTAGGAACAAATTACTAAAGCATTCGAAGCATTTATTTTATTTCAAGTGGAAGATTTCAAATCTCGACTATCAACTAATGGGTTTTTTTTTTTTTTTTTTTTTTTTTTTTTTTTTTTTTGTGTGGAGATGTTTGATATAGGATAGAATCTCCAAATTAATTTTCTATAATTTATATAATTTTCAAATTTTTAGAATTAGAGTTATTATTTCCTTAATTTTAGGTGTCTTTAATGTTGTTTAGTTAAATTAGGGTTTCAGAGAAATCCCTTGCCACCCTAGGTTTTGTTTTACTATTTAAATGATTGTAGCCTTTAGGAAAATTTAGATTATTATTAATAAAATACAAACTGTCTATTTCTTCTTTTTGGTGAATTCCAAAAAATTATTAGCTTCTGGATTTAAAGAACCCCTCATAGATTCAATGTTTACTATAAAAAACTAACAATTTAGTTTCTGTCCCATCAAGGAGAGAGAGTATTGTGTTCATTTTTCTGACTTCCATGACATCATTTATGCTTACTTGGATTTGACGCTATATACTAATCTATGAATAAAACATAAAAAATTGTTCATGTTTGGAAGACTAAAAATTCTGTTAAAGTTCCAGTGTTCCACTAACTTTAAATTTTGTTAAAGTTTCACCGACTTTGGTTACAGATTTGGATCTTCCATAGACATTGAAAATTATGGTCTTCAGTGTGAATTGAAAATTACAGAGTTCAGAATTCAGAATTTTTTGTTGCGCGCTCAGGCTAGAATAAATTATGTCGTCAACATTTGTTTGTACATCTGTTTGTTGTTTTTTCTTCTTCTTCCTTCTTCTTTTACTTTTCTTTTAACAAATGGATCTTCCAATGAACCTGTTGTCTAGTGGCATTTGATTCCTGTAATCCCATATCAAATTCTCTCAACTCTCACTTCACTATATAAAACATGGATTAAACTTCAAATATCTGAATACAGCATGTTCCGCACTTTCTGAAGGGCTGATTGGCCGAGCGTGCCATTTAAAATTTTCCGCACTTTCCCAATGGCTGAGCATGGATTAAACTTCATAGTATAGATTAAGTGTGTGTTTGGCAAAAATAATTTTTGTCAACTTATTTTACTATTTAGCTTATTTTTATTACAATTCATGAGCCCCACTACACTTTTTAGTACTATGCATGGGTCTCACTGTACTATTTCAGTTAACTTTTACATTTCTTTACTGTACTTTTAGTAAAATTTTTCAATTTTAACAAAATAAGCGGATCTCAAACAGATCCTAAGTATTAGAAATCTAAAAGTTTATTGAGTGTCATGTCACTTAAAATTTTAAATGGCATGTTACTTTGTAATTTGTACACTGTCATATTCAAGAAATAAAGCCTTAAATGGAGAATATCTTTTTTTTTTCTTTTTTTTTAAAATAGAAAATGAAACATCATTCAACTAAACAGAAACAACAGAGATAGTATCATCATGAGATATCCTTTTAGAGTACATCCGTAAAGCTCTTAAAAATGTGAACCTTTTAGATCTTTAAATGGAGAGGATCTGTTCCATTGCCAAAAGTTTTTTTTTTAAAAAAAAAAAAAAAAAAGCAATAACAAAAAGAAAAAATTGGCCAGGATGTCTATTTAAATTAATTTTTCTGCTTGACGCCGATGAGATTGGACTCAAATGGTGCCTCTTCTCCCACCTCTGCAAACAATTGGGTTCAATTCTTACTGTTGACAGAAAGAGATAATGCAGCCATTACTTTTATCATAATTTCATCAACATGAAAATCAATGTCTATTATGGCCTGTTTGGTTTCAAAAAGTGGTGTCTCCACTTTTCATTTCTTTTATTCTATATTCAAATCCTTAATTTGAATTTTAAAAAAAAAAAAAAGCACTTATTTTCATAATTGGTAGTGTTTGGTAAATTGTTTTGAATACATAATTTGGGTATAGAATCTGGGTTTGATAATTGTTTTCTATTTTTAAAAAAGTTAACTTTTCTCACTCACACATCACATCACTCAAAAATAGTAATCTTTTGTTTTCACAATATTTATAAATATGTCACTGTATTCATATTCATAGAAAATGAAAATACTAAAAAGTTGTATTCATTTTTTGTATTCAAGTATTTTTTTTTTTTTGAAAATTGAAAATAAATATTAAATACAAAAACACAACCAAACTAGTTTTTTGGTGGTGGGTCCCACAAAAAACTGAAAATGAATACTAGAAACACCACTTTTTTTTGTCTTAATCAAATAGGCCCCTAGCTTTTTTTTTTCTTCTTCTTCTAAGTGTGATCATTGATAATTGTTGAACTTGTAATGAACAGAATTTTGGAGAACAACACAAGCGCATAGTCTGGATAAGGTAATTAACGTTGGACGAAGGGTGTTTTACGTTAAGCACAAAAGGAGGGGAGACTGGGCAAATGCCCTTTTTGTGTAAAAAAATAGCGTTTTACTTCATTTCCCAAACTAATTAGAGAAATGCTCCTCTTTTAAAACTCAATTTTCTCAAAATTGAGTTTCAATTTAAAACTCGATTTTTGGACAATTGAGTTATAACAAACTGAAAATTAAAAAAATAAATAAAAATTCTGGAACTCGAGCTCCCTGAACTCGAGTTCCATGCAATTTTTTAAAGCCCTATAGTGGTGTTTTAAAACATGCAAGTTCTTTTTCTTTAAGTCTGATCGTTCCATAGGAAGCCCTATAGTGGTGTTTTACACATGCAAGTTTTTTTCTTAAGTCTAATCGCTCCATAAGGAGCCCTATAGTGGCGTTTTGATCGCCCCATTCTTGATTTTCTATAAATCGAGTTTTACATTGAAACTCGATTTTGAGAAAATCGAGTTACAAATTAAAGAGGGGCATTTCCCTAATTAGTTTGGGAAAGAGGGTAGAGTGCTGATTTTTTTGCACGGAAAAGACATTTGCCCATTTGGCCCACAAAAGGAACATATAATATGCTAATCAGATTAACTAAAAAAAAAACACCTACATCTAAGGTAAGACTGGTTATCACTAGATTTTCTAGATCAGACCCATTGAATGACACCAATGTGTTTATTGATATAAAATTATGAAATTAACTGATGGACAAAGAAACTGTAACAATGACATTGTGCTTGATCCAAGGCTTGAGAAGATACATTAGAATTTCACTACTTGCGTGGTTAGAACAATTTTCATCCAGTGGCATTCCAGAAGTGACATAGCAAGGCTTCTCCATGAGTTAAGCAATCTGGCACCTCTTAACATTTTAAGGGGCCCTGAGCTTGGAACATTATCTGAAAAACACTATTTTGTTAATGTTAAAGGATGAAGGGTATTCTTAAAGCCAATTCCGAAATGTATGAACAGGGAATTGGCTTCTTCACAAATGATCACCTAAAAACTGTGACCGAGTTACAATTTGTGTGAGTTGAAACCCCAACGGCCTCCAAATATAGCATTGTCATGTGCATAACTAAGTGTAAGATGATAAGTGATAATAAGTGAAGTGTAATTGAATACCAATAGATGACTATAAAATAAGATGGCATGTGTGTGTATATATATATAAGTTAAAGTGTAATAATTAATATTACTACACTCTTGTTGAGCTACCTCATCCTATATATATATATATATATATATATTTTTTTTTTTTTAAATACATTTTTCCTTTATGATTTTTTTTCTATTTTTTAATAAAATAATTAAATATGATCATGGATACACCCGAGAATGTCCAGATCTCTTTGAGTATCTGACTATTCCTTTGGGTATATGTTGTCCCCTAGTTCCACACAAACTAGGTTATTACATGGAGAAATCTCATGAGGGTGGCTTTAATCTCTATTTTGTTATCTTAGATAAACCCAAGAGGCAAAATCCTCAAATCATTCGCTTCCTCTTCTCTCTATTACGCTAAAATTTCTAACATGAGAATTGTCCAAATGCAGAGTACATTGTAAGGACATCAATGCAGGCTAGGGTTTCAAAAAGAAAACCTTATGAAGCTTTTTAGAGTTAGGGTTTTCTTTTTCCACCTTCTTATTTAAATAGGAGCTTAATGGGCCTTTTAAATAGGCTCTCCTATTCCAATTAGGTTTACACAAACCTTTGGGCTTTCCTAGTCCTATAATGATTATACAAACCCATAAACAAATAATCTTTTAGAATTAAAATGTTGCAAGCTATATCAAAAATCCCGTAAGCTCGATAGATCGAGAGGTATCGAGACAAGTATTGAGCTTCAATAAATCTCGATAGATTGACAGGTATCAACGTGGTATCGAGACCTATAGATTTAGCTTTTCCTGAGTAGTTCTTGAGTAATCTTCATATCTTTAATGTAACCACTTTTAATGATCATTTTGAACCTACTTAGATTTACTCAATTACAGTAAAATGTGTTTTGTCATAGAATATGTTAATTACATAAAAATATGAACCTCATAGATGGGATCCACGAATTCGGGCTTTTTTATGAAAATGTCACTGAACTCATTTTGTTGAAAATGCCATAAAGTTATTTTCATATTATGCTTTCAATCTCACATTTTTGGACGCTGAAAACGAAAATGGAGAATAAAATACAAACTCAAATGAGGTTTTCATTGGAGGGACCTAGAGGAAATAGGAAATAAAAATAGAAAATGTTATGATTTTAGTGAAACCAAACATGGCCTTAGATATTCTATATGCGAATCTCATTTCCACACCTAATTAAAATAAAATGCATCTCATGGTATACACATAATGTCTAATGTTCAAATAATTATAATAAAATATAACACATTTATTTGTTAGATAATGTCATATAAATTGGATTTTAGTGCAAAAAATTCCTAATGTTTTCCAGCTTTATAACTTGAGGGATAAAGCACATTTAACATTTAAGTATTCAAGAGAGATTATGAGAAAGAGCTATGATTTATTATTCCTTTTTGCCAATGACAATATTCTTCCCCCTAAAAAGCCAAATAATTTTTAGTTATTTTGAAACTCTACAATTATCTCAAGTAGCATGTAACCCATGCAAATGCATGGATGTATTTAAAATTAAACACAATTTTATTATAAAAATATAAATAATTAGTCAAATTATATATATATATATATATATATATATATAAAGCATGTAACACATGAGTTAATGCATACATATATATATATATATACATTTAAAATTTAACACGATTTTTATCATAAAAATATAAATAATTAGTCAAATTATTTTTTTAAGAGTAAATGTAATTGATCACATATTAAAATTCTTACCCAAATTTAATACTACTTATGATCATTTTTTTAAAAAAAAAATTAATCAAATTGAATGTGTGATGATTTTTGCTGTGTGACGATTTTTATTAAGTATATGTAATTGGTATTTTTTTTTTAAAAAATTTATAGTTCATTAATATTAGATTCTTAGTATTTTACACTCACTAACTCAATTGGCACAAAGATTAAAAAAAAAAAAAAAAAAACTCAAGTGGGCACACACATGGCACAAATGTAAGAATATTTATTTTCTTACATTTGGCACATAGATAAAAAACTTGGGTCTTGTAAGAATATTATTAGGTATAAAATGTAAATTTTCCATATTTATTTATTTATTTTTAGTACTTCTTAATTTTCGGTATTGTGAAATATTTTTCTTTTACAATTTATTTATTTTAGACTCTTTGGTTTTTTTTACTTAATAACTTACTTGGATGAATATTTATGAAGTGGTTTCACATTTGATTTTAAAATTAGGAAATAAAACTCTCTCTAAAAATAAATAATTTAGAACATATGGCACAAAATTGGACTCTAATTTGAAATTCTAACTAGACTTTCTCTAAGTTTTGTCTATTATTATATAATATATAGATTAACTCCTAATTACATTTTCCAACCCCCCCCCCCCAAAAAAAAAAAAAAAAAAAAAAAAAAAAAAAAAAAAACCTCCTGACTACCTCTATAAATCTTAATAAAAAAAAGTAGTCATTGCATTAATTATTAAGAAAACATATTTATTAAGATACTTGGAGTAATTTATTGTTGGGTATATTTAATTAGTGCGAAGACATTTAATAAACAAGTACATTTAATGCACATTTAATGCTATACAATTAACTACTCATTAATAAATATAAGAAATTAATTATGGCAAATCATTTTTTATTAAAAAAAATGTCCTACTAACGAGTGCCCTTAGGACATTAGTTAACAATTAATTTTAGGAAAATTTTGACACTACTTTTATGGAAAATGAAAAAAACTATCAAAACATTAATTGTTTTATGGGAAATGAAAAAAACTGTCAAAACATTAATTATTTTTTTTCTTTTCTCATAAAAATTTTCTTTAAATGGATTATTAATCAATGCCCTAAGGGCATTCATTAGCATTTCCTAAAAAAAAAAAAAAAAGTTTAATGTGAGACATTTAATAAGACAAATTAATTATTGCAAATATTAAACAAAAATATTTATTGCATTAAATTATCCTTTTTTGATTGATATGTGGCAAAAACTTTAGTATATAAATAGTGAAAATTTAATTTACAAATACAGTTAAAGTGTTAAGAAATTTAATATGCAAGTGTATTTATTGTTGGATATTACAGAGCACATTTTTGAAGACATTTGTTAATAAATGCCAAAAATAAAAAATGAAAAAAATGCATTGTCTACCATTGATGTTTACTAAAACTATATTGACCTCTCTTGTATTTCTAATTGTCTACAATCACATTTCTTGCAAATTAAAACTACTAAATCAATTAAAGGAATTTTAAATATAATTTAGAAGTTTTTGTATTTATTCATTTATCCCCCTTTACAAATGAATATCCCGTTTTCTTATCTATATGGGTTTAAAAACAAAAGGAATTTTATTATTATTCAAAAGTCAATAACAAACTAAAATATCAAAATATATCAAAATTGCAAAATTCAGTATACCTTATCAAATAAATATAAGATTCCCTATGAAAAAAAATATTCTTAAGAATATCATCAAAAACTTTATGATGCACTATTTTTCCCTGTTTAGTGAATTTAAGCATGATTAGAAGCTACCCACAAAATTGCAAGAGGCATTAATATATTTCATTGAGTGAACAATTGCAAGAAGCTACCCCAAAAATCCTTCCCTATAATTCTTTAATGGCCTAATAAGAATCCTGCGGCATTGATTTCTAGACATTTTCATATTTTTCTATCCTCTTGAATTTGGATTTTAAAAATCACAATTTTTTTCCCACGATCTTGAAAAAAAAAAAATTTATTTGACAATGAAGGGTAAGATTGAAAATACACAAAATATTTATTTTTTTTTATATTAGATTTAATTTATCTTTTACATAATAGGCAAGTGAGTGCACAAATTCTTTTTGAAAAGATATGGAGGTTTGGGTTCAATTTGAGAGAAGAAAAAGGTTAGTATAATTTCAGTAAACCTTAGGGGAGGTAAGTGCAATTTTTATAATTTAAAATTAAAGTCCATTCATTATGTCTACCAATCATTTAATATCTGAAAATGCTTTATAAATGTAAAACTGACAATCTCTTGTTATAAATAAGAAGGGAAATGCATTTCAAGTGTAACAAAATATCTTTTTTAAGTACTAGAAAAATGAATCAAATGATCATAGCCCAATTTTATTGTTTCGTGTTTATCCTTCTCCTAGCCTTTGGCCTAAGTACTTCTTCTAACTTAATATTCGGCTTACCAAGGCACTATGTACGTATTGTCAACCATCTCAACAACAAACTCCTTACCTATCATTGTAAATCTGGGGATAATGATTTAGGCATTAGAACTCTTAAACCCAATGGAGTGTGGGAATTCTCTTTTCACACCAACGTGTATGCCGTGACAGAATTTTATTGCTATTTTTTCTATGAGACCTTCCAGGCTGCTTTTGATGTGTTTAAAGATGATGGTGAGCTTAATGTCAAATGTGGTGGACACCATTGCATTTGGACCGTACAAGATGATGGATTCTACTTAGACAATTTGAAGAAGAATAAAAATGTGAAGATGCATGATTGGACCAAATAAATATTAAAGTGGTGAAAAGTTTACATATCAAAATAAATAAAATTGATGATTTTATGAGGGGAAATTTATATGGATTTTTTGACCTAACTGAAATGGTAGCCTCGATGACATCAATATCAACTTGGTTTTTTTCTTTCTTTTTCTTAAATATAAAATAAAAACTTTTCTTTTTGTTGACACCCCATTTTGCAACTCCATTTAATTTCACAGAAGGGTAAAAAAATCATTTTGCAATGTATTGAAAAATCTTAATTTTGATAGTTCAATCTTTTGATGTGTTTTATAAAATAAATCTTGAATGAGAATTGAGAGGTTTCAAGTGTTTTAAGTTATGTATGTAATGGTTTTAGTTCTAGAGATAATTATAATTAATTTGCCCCCCCCCCCCCTCTCCCACATTTTTGGCTTCCTTTCTTTTTTATATTGATGTTAGAACTAGTTCAAGACCAACCAAATGAAGGAGAAAACAAAAGAGGCCATTGAGTATTAAGCTAGTCTATTATTGAGTAGAATTCTTTATTAAAATGAGTCATTGCTGCTATTTTACACAAGAGTTAGTAACATGGCTACCCTAAATTCCTTAAACCATTTTCATAAGATGAAAGATCCTCATAGAAACTTGCTGGAGCAATCAGTATCCCCAAATTAAATGCTACTTAATTTTTATTTGAGAGAGGAAAGATGGTGTAAGGTGAAATTCTCATTATACAACAGGAAAAGCTTTGTGTTAATGAGTTCGTTGTTTACATAAGGCATCAACATGGGTCTACTGATCTCAAAAGTGAGCAATGTTTTTCCACTTCTTTATTTTAAGTTTTACTTTATTTTCTTTTGGAGGTCAAAAATAATTTATGAAATGGTGGGATAGTCATCATCATCATTTTATTGATAATTAGCAATAATGAAAAAAAAAATACATTTCTATTTGGAAATTTCCTTGAAACTACCTTTGGCCCCTGCCTTTCTGTAAGGTTGAATTCAATCAACCATCTTGTTAGCTTTATTCCATGCCAAATTTGCTTGTAATTCAGCATTTAGAAACCCTGTATTTAGGTGGGAATCATGTAAGGGTAGTGTGTGAGAGAGTATGAAGAAAAAGCTCAAGAGTGTGCACTCAGTAAGGCCTCGCAACTGGATCTCGCGACTAGCTCGTGGTTGAAAAGTCGCCAAAGCTGGCACATGTATGAAGCATGCAGGAGAGCCAAAGGGTTACGCCAGCTATTGCACTATAGGACAAATCTTCCAGTTTGGCCAGGCAGTTAGCTCGCGACTCAGACTCGCAACTCAGTCAAGTCGTGAAACCAAGTCACTAGAACACCCTGTTTGTTACAAAACTGACTCTTCGCATTTCATACACACCCTATTATATACAGACCCTTATACCTACGAAATGTAGAGAGTTTTTAGAGAGAATTTTAAGAGAGAAACCCTAGAGAAAAACAAGATTGACTTATCCACAATCTTCATCTTTTAATTCTCCAAATTCCTCTACTCTCACCCTCTCCATTGTTACATCCTTGAAAAGTACATTAGCCAAAACATTTTCTCACCATACCCATATTTGTGAAGAGGCTATTTGGTGCTTGGGAAGCAGTTAGGAAGGAACCAATTGATATTGGTTGATGCTATGAGTTATAGTGGGATCCGGTAAGCTAGAGAAGACAAAGCTAGAGAAGTAAGTTATATATATATATTCTTTTTTTTATTCTTTTCTTTTGCCCCCCTTAGATGTTGTTACACAGTATATTTATATATTGGTTGTTGTATCATATGTCATAGAAGTCTTTCCAATTGAACACTTATTACTTTCTTTATCACACAACTAAAAAATAAAAATGCAAGTTCTTTATGATATAAATATGGGATATCTTCTTCTCAAAGTTTGACTAATTGTCTTAGGTGAAACATTATCGTGTAGTGTCATAACTGTCACTTAGATAATTAAATTCAAGTAATAAAAAGAATAATTTGACATATTCAAGGGAAAAAGTAAGAAGTCAAAATTTGCTTCAAACATCATTTTCAATTCCTTTCTGGTATGATCATGGGCTTGCGACTTTTTAAATCAGATTATTTTCTATTGAAAGCAAGTGCTATTACACCAATCCATTAAAAATCACTACCATGTTTTCATACATATTTGAGGTAGAAGAAAATTTTGGGTTGATTTATGTAATCAATATATTACTAAAAGCTGAAGCGTAGCGTTTAATGCTGCTGTGCTCACGTTAAGCCACGTCAACGTCCACGTTATCATCTTCTTTTTTTTTTTTTTCCATTTTCTTATAATTATTTATAATTTTTTTTATTTCATATTTACACTTCTCCAACCTTTCTTCCTCCCTTACCTTTTCATCTCCCCACTACTTCTTTAACCTTTCTCATTCTCTCATTCTCTCACCTTCTCATCTCCCCACTACTCTCTACATTAATATCATTCTTCATCTTTCCCTTCATCTTCCTCTATTTTTGTCTCTTCTTATTCACACTTTCTTACTATAAATTTGTCACTATCTCATTCATTCCATTCATAGTTTTCCCTTACAAAAAAAAGGCTCTCTCTCTCTCTCTCTCTCACACAATTTTTGAGTGGATTTTTATTTTTTATTTTTCTTGCATCTTCGCTTTAGGTTGATAATTTTTTATATTCTTTAATCTACTTTAGGTTAATGCGATTCAGTTCTCTCTCTCTCTCTCTCTCTCTCTCTCTTTGATTGTTAAATGTTATCCTATTACATTATAAAGGATTAAATATAAAAATATAATATTATTCTAATACATAGCATGATTTGGATAATTTAATTTGGTAGCTACTGTAATTTGATAGCATGATTTTTATAGTGCTCAATTTAGATGTTAAACTATGAGACTTTAATCATTTTTGTTTATTTTTTAATCCTTTGTGGTAGACAAAGTACTCTATAATGCAATTTATTTAGAGAAAAGCAAAGGTTGGCTAAACAAAAGTTATTGGATGAGAGACAAATTTTATCTTTTGCAATTTTACTTTAATTATTATTATTATTATTTTATAACAATGCATATATAGAAATTTATTTCTTAGATTTTGCTAATAATTGATTATTTGATAATATGTTTTGGGTGGACGAAATTACAATTTCCGCAAAGAAAATAACCTTAGTAGATTATAAATAACAATTTTTTTTCCTAATTGGTCCAATTAATCATAGTTAAGTTTTATTAATTTTTTTAGTTACTTTTTTCAGTGTTTTGGATTGTAGGCAGAAAAAATAAGTTTGAGAAAGTTTGTTTAAAACTAAAAGAATAATTTCTAAATTTTATTTTCTTTTTAATGATTCACAAAATGTTATAAATAAATTTTATTAAAAAATAAATATTTTCGTTAAATTGCCTTTTGAATTTTTGAGAAAAATTGTATTTTTTTTCATTTTAGTACGACAAAAATTATTAAATTTATGATTTATGATTGTTTCTATATTACATTTATGATTATTCTTATAATGAATAAAAATATAATTACAAAATACATTACTCTTTATTAAATTAGTTTAAATTGTATAAAAAAAAATTTAATAAAACTATCATAAAAATAATTATCATGCGCAACGTGCAGGTTTGTGGCTAATCTATATATATATATATATATATAAAACCGAAACTTTTGGAGCTCCCATAATTTTCCACGTCATCACTATTTTCTTTTTCTTTTTATTTTAGATTCTTTTTATTTTTGGTTCAATTTTCCACGTCATCACTATTTTCTTTTTCTTTTTATTTTTATTTTAGATTCTTTTTATTTTTCGTTTTATATCTTATCAAGTATTACAATAGTTTAGTTTAAATAAAATTCTATTAGATATATGTTTCAAAAGCTTGAAAATAGCCTTTGGAGCTCCCACAATTTTCCACGTCATCACTATTTTCTTTTTCTTTTAGATTCTTTTTATTTTTGGTTTTATATATTATCAAGTATTACAATAGTTTAGTTTAAATAAAATTCTATTAGATATATGTTTCAAAAGCTTGAAAATTCTATTTCAACTAAAATTCTATAACAAAAATTTTCACAAATATAAACTTCTGCCAAGGTCGAAACCCTTCATACTCACTCAAATTTTCACAAAGAAAACACACATATCAAATTGAAGCCATAGTAGGAAGCAAGTTGATTCTTCAACGAGAACAAATCCTGTAGTACAAAGGCCACCTAATTGCTTTTAGTTTTGAACTCGATTGTCTTATTAACAACAATGTCTATGAATTGCAGTGATGGACAGCCGTCCACAAATAACACCCACGCAAGGGCTTGATGTTCTTCTTAATTATCTCATATAATTCTAGGAATTATTTTATTTAATTTTTTTTGGAATTAATATATTTAGATGGTTGGCATAGCAGACAACATAAAAACAATTTTCTGTCATTTATGTTGCCTTCTGCATAACCCTAAATCAATGTTGAAATGTTGTGTTTTACAACCATATGATCTTGGTAACCAAACCCTGCACCTATGATTGTTTATGATTATTTTTGTTCATTGTTTGTAGTTTAAACCCATTAAAACTTATTGGCTGATGGTATTTCATGGTTTTTTTTTTCCCCTTTACTTTTACTTTCAAGGTTGCTAGGAACACAATCTAACATGTGATTTTTTTTTCATTGTTTAAAGTTTAGACCCATTAAAATTTAAAACTTATTACTTTATAGGTTCATGTACTTTTTTCTTCTTCTTATTTTTCTCTTTTGAATAGTCATATATTTTGTGTTAGTTTTTGCAATATTTGAACATGTTTAGCAGATTTCAACAACTATACCATGTATTATTCTTTTGAAGGTAATCAATTTTTCTTTTATATTTCTCTATTATAAAATCATATATATATATATATAGTTTTGTTTCAATAATTTATAGGATGTAAATAATGTAGTTTCTTAATCAATTTAAAATTTTATAAAATCAATTTAGTTTACCACATAAATAGGTAGGTTCCCGTGCATAGCACGGGTTGGCGACTAGTTAGTTTATTAAACTTCATACATATTTGAGGTAGAAGAAAATTTTTTGTGTTAAAAGTAAATAATCCTTGAAATAATTGTTACTTTTTATATACTACACCCCATTACATAATATTTATAATCTCATATATCGCGTGGGCTTACGACTAGTTTATATGATTCCCGAAGAGAATTTGGAATTAATTTCTGCTCGTCCTCTTATTCATCTTTCCTCCCTTTAAATATGACACACAACAGGACTTACCTCAGAAATTCAAAATACAAAATACACAACGAATGCTTATCTATAACAACTAAATAATGATAATCTACTCCTATCACCTCCTACTGTCTGATTCATAACAAAATACAAGGGCATTAGCTAGAGGAAAGGTTCGTCGAATCAAGTGAAGATTTCTCGTCATTAACATGGTAGATTTTCTGCATTTTGAATAAAGACATGAAAAAATATGCTAAAAATTAATTATTAATTCATCAAGTATTTCAATTTACACTCCGAAAAAAGGGCATTTCAATCCTTTTATACAGGCCAAGTGAAACACGACTTTACACCAAACAACCCTGCTGCTAGTCAATCGGTTTCAATAATGAGTGAACGTTTAATTGCTTCAATTATGTACACTCGCAAATGCTCAATCATTTTTATTAAATTGAATGCATCCTTTCTGGTAATGCATTGAAGATTGTCCCCTGGAATCATGTATTCAAAGCCCTTGTTGATTTCCAAGAATGGAACTTCATGGGTGACAAACTTCTCCAGCTCAAGCTCTTGTCACAAATTAAAGACTACAAAAATAAATAAATAATGTTAAATATAAGAAAGGAGGGGCGGGGGGGCAGGGGGCAGTAGAGGACCTCAAAAGCAAGAACTATCAACAACAAAAAAAAAAAAAAACAGAAAAAAAAAAAAAAAACAAAAACAAAAAAGATAGCCCTGTTCTTTTATGGAGTTTAGCAGGTGCATATGATTTATATTTTCATTCTTTTTATTACAAAGAAAACTCTTCTTGGATCTTTAGGCAGGACTAAAACTCGCAATTGATCAATTGGTTAAGGCATATCAAGGAGGTCACTAGAGTATTCTAGTGCCTATTATCATGTCCTTTTCTTGATTGAAATTGCGATCAGCTATGGAAACCAAAGAAATGCATCATCTTTCTTTGGGATACAAACAAGTGCAGTAACACCCCATCGCTACCAACTTCAGAAGGCCAAAAGGGATTTAACCAATCTTGTTTGTTTCCACCTACCCACCTGTCGCCGAAGCCACAAACACAATCACAGCGGGGAGAAATAAAAGACCAAATTCTCATTGTTTGGTTATAGCTTTGAGCTATTCCTAATTTTGGATTTCTCTGAACACCTCATCCAAATTGTGAACATCTGCAAAAGGGAACCAAATTATCGAAAATCCCACCGGTGTTAGCCCCAGGGTGTCTCTGATGCTTGAGTCAAACATCATAGAGAGGGAGATTTTTGGAGTTAGAATTTGTGCATAGATTTTATGTGAAGTAGAATTATATATTTATAAGACTTAAGGAATCAACCTTTAGAACGAAGGAAATACAAAAATAAAAAAATAATAACCAACAACAAATCACTAACTTGATGAGAAAAAGACAAACCCATAATGTTAGACGTCAGAGACTCCCCAAGGCTTACCTCGTCGAGTTTTTTGATCCTTGTTTTTGAAACTTCTGGTGTTTGTAATTAAAAGGAGCGAGCCTCAATGAAACAGCCATGGAAGAAAAGGTGCATAAATGCTACATAGGCATTGTTTTGGCCAGACAAGAAATGAGTCATGGAAGTCCTTACAATGTACTCTGCTTGTGGACAAGTCTCACATTAAAAATTGTAGCATAATTCGGAGATACCATCATTGGAAGAAACCGATTGTACAGAAAAATAGGAATAACAGAGAGAAGAGGAAGCGGAGGATTTGAGGGTTTCGTCTCTTGGGTTTATCTAGAATAACAAAACCACCCCAAGCATCATAAGGACTTCCGAAACAATGCCTGGGCAGCAGTCCTGCACCTTTTCTTCCATAACTGCTTCATTGAGAAGCACTACTTTTAATTATACACAAACTGGGAGATGCAAAAGTCTACACGCCGTATTCAAATTGTGAACTTCTGCAAAAGTTGCAGAGAGGATCGAAAAGTATTAGGTGATTAATTTAATCACTATCACATACAAATGCTACAAACAACTCGAAAACATAGCACAAACTTCTATGACTTACTGAAAAAGAAACAAAAAATAGCATAGACGTGAATATCCAAGATTAAAAGATTAAAGATTAAGCACAGACGTGAATCAAGATAGAAACTATCTACATCTTTATGCAAATAAAAAGTACATGCAACAACTATCTACATCTTTACTGCAATTAAAAAAGAAAAAAACGCAAAGAAATTTACCTGGAATCGGAGAGGAGAAAGATCCACGTAAAACGTTGAACATGGTATAAAGTTGAAAGCGGAAAAACAATATGCAATAAAGTCCTTTTATATATATTACGAAAGATAGCTCCTACCCTAAATATATCGAAGTATTGTGTTTTCTTTTATACTTTTTTCTTGTTTTTTTTTGTTTTTTGTTTTTGTTTTTTTTTGAGAAAAAGGTAAGATCATAACATTAAATTAAATCAGTTTGGAATACACTTTCCAACTCCGCAGGTAGTTCTTCTACCCAAACATCGAAATCTGCAGATGAAACTACGTACCCTGGGCGTGAGCTAACAAATTCCCATGCCTTCGCACATGACTAGAACTATAAGACTGAAAATGACTTGCCAAACGGTGAGTATCCTCAACAATATGCCCATACAAAATGTGACAACCAGCTAGATCCCTCAAAGCCAAGACCACCCTTAGACAATCTCCCTCAACCAGAACGTTAGCTATGCACAATTCCTGGTATGTTACTATTTAAAATTTTAAATCTTAGATTTTTTTTTTTTTTTTTGCATGTTTAATTTAACGCTAAAAATTTCACAATATATATTAAAAAAATTGTATGTAAAGATGTCTTCCTTTGATGAAAGATTACTTTTTATAGAAGTATGTGCTTGCCTACAATATTTATGCATACATGATTCATCAAATTTAAAACGCACAAACACACTTTCCTATTCTTCCCTATCAATTTTTTAAAAGCTTCTTGAAGTTTAATTTTATTATTTTCTTTATAGAATGCAAATAACCACAAATAAACAAGAAAAGAACTATCAGGGTCAAGAAAAGAACTATCTACATCTTAATATACATATAAAGCACTCAAAAGTGAAAAAAGAAAGAGCTAAAGTGAAATTATTACCTGTAATCGAGGAGGAGATATTCAAGAGGAGAAAGATCCACGTAAAACCTAGAGCAAAGCCGTAGAAAGTGTGTTTTTTTTTTTTTTTTCCCCTAGGGTAAACAAGCGTAGAAAGTTGAAAGCGGAAAAATAATGTGCAATAAAGCCTTTTTATACTCGTTAGGAGTCCAAGTCCGAGTCCGTGTGGAACTCGTTATGTTTTTCGTTCCTTTATCTTAACTAAAGTACTTTTATTTCCAATAGTTAAAGGGGAATAAAAAATAAAAATAAAAATAAAAGCTTTGTTTTAGTTTAATCCATCACGAGACACGAGAGATCGCTCCTACCTTGTTCATGTGCTATGAATTTATATTACTTTGTTCTTTTAAATAGTAACGGAGCCCCATTTATGAATGAAAAGATTTTTTTATATTTAAGTAGACATCAAATACAACTAACCTAATTTAGTGTTATTATATAATTATCTTAAAATTTTGGTTTATTATACAAAATTTTATGTAGAATAATTATTACCTAAAGAATTAAAAGTTTTATTAGATTTTCTATACCACTTATGAGAGATAACAATTAATTTTTTCCCCTTCAATTAAAACTCTAATTGCGATCCTTTAAAAAAATTATTAAAAAAAATTCCAACTTCATTGTTCTCCTCAAATTTCTTTTTCTTTCTTATAGATTTTAAATCATAAATCATATAGATAAAAACACCAATGATTTTCTTTCTTTTTTAAAAGGATTTTGGCATAAGAAGTATTTAAAAGTATAAGATGATAAAATTTTAATTTAATAAAAAAAAGTATTTATATTAAGGATAGCATAAAGATCCGCATGGTGAAGTAGAGAACTGACACCAACTCCCAGCCAAAGCAATCTGGCTATTATAATTAGGTCGTTATAATTTGACCGAATTGCTAGATCGACTCAGTATAACCCGATGTGAGAGTCATAATGCACCCATACAACACATGTTAAATCAATATCCAATTAAATTGGTGTATTACAAACTGCCTCACTTAATTATAAATCCTTTACTTCTAAGTCAGGACCCAATTTACGAGGCAATGTCCCCAAGCCCACACGAGGTTATCAAGTTGGCTTTGATAACATTGTGTAATAACTAAAACAATAAATATTAGACATACTAAGAGCATTCCCATCAGCTCTCTCATAAAAAAATGTCATTTTAACACATTAAAAACTTACTTTATCATTTTAACACATCATTTTACAACATATTATTTATCAGATGTTCTATATTTCAATTCTATACATTAAAATAATATTTTCTACATATTAAAATAATATATTAATTACTCCCTATCATCCTCATCCTCAACGACAACGGCACAACCACCACTGCCGCAACAACACCGACAGCCACCACCGGCACAAACCCACATCCACCAACGCCACCTCAAATTAAAAAAAAAAAAAAAAAAAAAAAAAAACACACACACAACCAGAGAGATTGGCACGGCAAAAAACACAACCAAATCAAACAAACCCAAAGGCAAAACCCACCACTGTAGGCCGATTAAGAGAAATCCGATGGTGGGAGGTTTCGATGACGTGGTGGATGGCACGACAAGCTCGACGGCGTGGCATGGCGTGGTGATCAGGCCATGGGTTGTTGTGGATGTGGTGGGTCGGGTTTGTGTGGTTGTGTTGGTGGACGGCGATTTGAGAGTGTAGATCTAGTTCGGGTGGCGTGGCGTGCGTGGCTTGATGCTCCGGCCTGAGTTTCATCGGGTTGTGTGGCTGTATTGGTGGACGGCGATCTGAGAGTGTAGATCGGGTTCGTGTGACGTGGCGTGGCGTGACTTAATGCTCCGGCCTAAGTTTCGTCGAAGAGGGAGGCAGTGATGTGAAGTAGAGAGAGAGAGAGAGAGCAAAGAAATGAAGTGAGAGAGAGAGCTGATACATTTCGGTGAAGGAGATGAGGAGACAGAGGGAAGAAAGAGGATATGAGGAGACAGAGACAGTGGGTCCAGCGAGAATAAAAAAGTAATATAAATTATAGTAAAGGTGAATAGTACGCTCTCAAATTTGAGAGCGTACTGTAGCATGTTTCAAAAAAATGGCACATATAGAACACCTGATGAAGCTCATATTTTGGAGTTTGATGTGCCAAATGCCAAATATTATAGCATTTAACACATTTAGCACACCTGATGAGAGTGCTCTTAACAAAAGTGAATGAAATGTGTGACATTTAAAATTTTAAAGGTTGATAATAGAACATGTATTTTAATCAAGGACCGGAGAATATATATTTTTTCTTTAAAATATTTAACATTAGAAACAAAACTTAAATACCCTAAAATGGTTTTTTTTTTTTTTTTTTTTAAATACCCTACAACGAAAAGTATAGTTTACTCGTTGGGACCTTATTCAGCCGAACAAAAAAACTAGTTGGGAACTTATCAAAGTCTACGTTATGGAACATGCACTTCCAAAAGCAGAGCACAAAACACTTGTACAGGCCTATGTCATATAGTTTCATAAATAGTAAAATATATATATATATATATATATATGAATAATAAAAAGAGCTAAACACTGTATAAACAACTTTGTGAGCAACCTTGGATAGTCAATATAACATATAAAAACATATTTAACGCAAAAAATCTAAGCCCAATGGGTATAACCTCAATGGTGTTATAAGTGTCGACCCCGCATGTCTTTTCTCCATGGAGATCTCGCTGTAAGCGACTAAATTTCTCGGTTTGAAATAAATCAAACATGTAAAATAGTTTCACAAATGCGAATTTGTATTGATGATTGTGTGGTACAATTCTCTGTGATTACAGAAGATTGATCCTCTGATTCGATCTCCTTGAAAGATTTGTTGATTGGATTTATAGTAATGTGATTTTGATTTGAACACCCAATGTACTTCAATTTGGCTAAAGAATGGATCGAAGATCTTTGGAACAAAATTACAATGAATCTCTGGCTATGAGCTTGTTGGAAATCCTTTGTTCTTCACGTTTTTCGTGTTCTTCGTGTGTTCTTCGTCTTCGAAGGTTTGTTGTGGAAGTTCTCCGAGGCTTTAGAGGCTTGAATCCGTGGAACTTCGCTGATTTATGGTTGTTTGAGGTTTCTGGAGGCTTTTGAGATTGATTCCAGTGAACTTCGAGATCTAGGCAGATAGTTTGGATGATTCTGCTTCGAATGTTCTTTGTATTTGAAGATTTGTGGTGGAAGTTCTTCGAGGCTTTGAAGGCTTGAATCCGTAGAGCTTCACTGATTTATGATTTGTTGATGTTTTCAGACCTTTGAGCTTGATTCCCGCAAACTTTAGGATCTAGGCAGATGATCTGGATGATTCTGTTTTGAATGTTCTCCGATTTTGGGGTTGAAGTTCTTGAAGTTCTTGAAGGTTTTGAGGCTTGATTTTCCCAGAGCTTTTTTACTTCTCAATTCTGGTCTTCCTCAATGTCTTAGGAAGGCTTCTATTTATAGGAGTTTGGAGGTGGGTGAGCAACACGTGGCGAAGCCTGATTGGTGACACATGTCACAGCCTGATTGGTTTGCTTATGTCATCGCTTACACATGCTGGACTGCTTGAGTCATCAGTTACACGTGCTGGATTGCTTGAGTCATCGCTTACACGTGCGAGATTACTTGTGTCATCGCTTACACGTGCGAAACTACTTGTGTCATCGCTTACACGTGCGCTGATGCGTGATTGGTTTTTTCATGACACTTGGAAAATTTTTGTTGGCTTCTGAATAGTGATAGCAAAACCTAACAGCAATACATGGTGCTTTGTAATTGGCTGTATTTTGTGGACTTGGTAATGTGACGTGTCAGCTTGTAATAGGTCGGGAATTTTCCCTCTCTACAAATGCCCCCACGAGACTCGTTCACGCACATAGTCTCAGAGTGTGGTGTGGGAATGAGTTTCGAAAAAATGGATTTTTGGTACTTGATTCTTTAAGTGAAGTAGTTGAAGGTGGTGGAGCTTTCAGAAGGATGAGATAATTTCCGAAGAGTAGACCCACCCATATGAAAGGCTTTGATGAGACTGAAAAGGGGTCTGCAAGTATTTGAACGTACTTGCGTGATGAAGCCTTCTCAGTAGAGGTTAAGTTGAAGTAATTTTAAAAGAGTATTTTGAATCGTTAGCGGCGATCACAAGATGTTGAAGATAGGGAAGATGAGAGAATGGTGGCTGGATACAGCATGCAAAGTCATGGGGATAACCTCGTGTTCTTAAGAACTTCTGGTGAAGTTATTTCAGAAGATCATGCTTTGGATTACGGCAAGGACATGTGGGAAAGTGGTTGAATGCACATGCGTAATTGTACCACTCAAGTTAAGTTGAGGTAATTTCAGAAGCTTATGGATTCTGGGTATGCTAGTGGTGGCAATGAAGAAGACGAAGATGAAGCAAAGCAAATGGGTGAAACATACGCCATCATGGTACTGGCCTTGTATGTTGGGGAACTTATGGTGTAGATGTTTATGGGAAGTACACTTTTTGATATGGGATTGACTGCATGCTGAATGAGGTCCGGCGGCAAGTTATTGAATGTGCCTGTGTGATGGGACCATACCGACGAACGTTAAGTTGAAGTAATTTCAGAAGAGTACCTTCTAAAATTCTTCAAGCTGATTTTAAGTTAGAGTAATTCCAGAAAGTGAGTTTTGAGGTACCAGCAACGATGACCTTTGGGTCCCATAGTAGTGGGGACATGGAATAAGGCTTTGGTGACCATTTACTGACACCAAAGGCTGAATTCTGATGAGCTGGTGCCTTAGAGGTTGTTTTAAATGTTAGATGGAAGACAATTTGTAGGATACCCCAACACTTTTTACCATCTTCATCTACTGCCACTTGTTGGAAAAGCATAAAAAAATGAAAGATGGAGCCAACTTGTGATTCTGGTCTTAGAAACCAGCCAAGTTGCTGTTTGTTCCGAACCTCTGCTTCTGCTGGAAGACCAAGCAATTGGAGAGAGACTACGGGAGACCTGAGGTTAGGAACAGGTGCGTCCGCTGGACTTGGGTTTCCTAACCAACCAAGTCCACGGAAGCATGAGAGGTCGATGCAGACCTTGTTACAAGTAATTTTATGGACAAAGGTGGTCGTTAAGGGGAGAACCAAAATTTGTTTGGATCTCAAAACTGCAATGATGTTATAAATAGGGTTTCGACCGAACCATGAGAGGGTTGATCTCAAACCGATTATGAAGCAAAATCGGTTGCTAAGTGTTGAGAATAATAAGGCCATAGTGAGAAATGGTTGTGAAAAGGAGGACTTGAAAATCTGAAAGAAGCAAATCTTCATTTCATGATTCAGTGTTTTTTTTTTTTTTTTTTTTATGAGTTTTTTATGAACCCGGCCCTCCTATTTATAGTAGAGAGATGAAGAATGGTAGATAGGTAGTTGGGAATGGTAGTTGAGAATTTTTGGTGAGAACGGTAGATGGGAACGGTAGGTGGGAATGGTTGGTAGGTGGGAATGGTAGGCACCGAACAGGAATGGCAGGTTGAACTGATGACCCAGTGTAATTTCAAGATACACTTGTGAGAGTTCATTTGTACTTTGAAAGGGAAGTCTTGATGAAGTCTAGAGAATAACCCTAAAGGGATCCCAATTAAATGGATGAATCTCAAATTTTAATCTTGAGAGCCTAAGTTTTGAACACTTGGAATCGAGTCATTTGTGCAATTTTCAAGTCTTAAATGACGGAATGGACTCCAAAATCGGAATGTACGTGAAAAATTGAGCAAGATAGGTCCATCTTAAAAATTTTGACATTTGGTCAACATTTGCACAGAGGTCAACTTTTTGGAAATTGGACATTTGCACAATTTCTGAGCTTCAAATGGAGAAACGGGTCCCAAAATCGGAATGTACTCGAAAAATTGAGTGGGACAGGTCCGTTTTGAAAATTTTTGACTTTTTAGTCAAGGTCAAAAGTCCGCTTGGTCAAAGCATTTTCTCACTCTCTCTTTTTTTTTATTTTTTTTTTTAATTTCAGGCGGTTCGGATCGAGTCAGATTTGCAGGTCGGTCTGGGTCAGATTTGGACAAACGGGTCAGCAGGTAGTGGAGGATGACGTCATAGGGCACGTGTGGCACGTGCGAGCGCCTAGCTGTCCGTGTCGGCGCGTGTAAGCACGTGAAACTGAAGGCAGCACCGCCGAATCCTTTGGCGGTGCGTGGAGGCGCGTGCCTGGCGTTTTGGGCCTGAAATTTCTGTGTTTTGTTGATCTAAGGCCATAGAAGACCGTGGTATAGTCAGTTTTTTAAAATCATGGGCAGATTTGCACAGATTTGAAAGACTTGGCCGCAAGTCGTCGCGAGTCTGTTGCGGCGCGTGGAGGCGCGTGCAGCCGTTTTTGGGCTTGAAATTTTTGGGTTTTGTAGGTCATAGGCCGATAGATCTAGTGGTGGTTTCTGTTTTCTGAATTGGTGTCCCGATTTGCACAGATTTGAAGGATTAAACCGTGGGTCATCGCAAATTTGTGGCGATGCGTGGTGGCTCCGTTGCTGCAGATCTTTCTGAGTTTTATACATCAAAGTCCTTAGAAGATTTCTGTGGGTTGATTTTTTGTGAAATCTTGTCAGAAATTTTAGAAATCTGGAATGGGAAACCGCATTGTTGGACTTGTTGTCATTTTAGACTTTTTAGTCTACTCTACGCTGGCTGCTCTGTCAGGAGGGTGACTACGTTTAGACTTGAGGGTCAAAAAGTAGGTGGTGAGCCTCCATTTTTTTGTTTCTCTGCATTAAATGCCATCTTTTATTTTCAAAATTCGGTGCAGATTTCCTGGACTTTGAGTGCATTTGAGCTTGCAAAATCCGACTTTGAGCTCCAATTGTTCAATCGCAACATTTAATGACTTGCCTACTTTTCTTTTTCCTTTTTTGTCTTATGTCTCAGAAGTTTTCTATATAAAGCCACCGAGTATGCATTAAGTTGTACAAGCAACATCTCTGGTGGGTAGCATAATACTCTAAGTATAGAGAAATTATGCCTTCTTCTTTTTTTCTTTTTCTTTTTTAATATATATTTACACTTTTTTTTTTCTTTATGACCTGCTTTATTCGTATTGATTTTTTTTTTTAGACGTGCCATGAGATTTTCTTCTAATAAACTCTTTGCTGTTGCCTATTTTTGTTATGCAGCATGCTTTCCTTGGCAATTAAGCTGCACCAACACTTGTCTTTTCAACGCAACCATTTCAAGAGTTTTTCCAACATAGCCGCATCAAGAGTTTTTACCACGAAGCCGTGCCAGCATCTGTCCTTGTATTAAAGCCATGCCAACATTCAACTTTGTCATGAAGCAACGTCAACACTTCATTCGTGCCAGCATTCATCTTTGTCATAAAGCTGCCTCAACATTTTATTTACACTGAGGCCACATCTACACTTCATCCATGTCGAAACCGTGACAATATTTATCTTTGCCATGAAACCATGTCAACACTTCATTTATACCGAGACCATGCCAACATTGCATCTTTGCCATTGAAGCTACGTCAACACTTCATTCGTCGAAGCCGTGACAACATTCATAAAGCCACGTCGAAACTTCATTTGCATAGAAGTCATGCCAACATTCATGAAGCCATGTCAACACTCCACATTGCCATTGAAGCTATGTCAACACTTCATTCGCCGAAGCCGTGATAACATTCATAAAGCCACGTCGAAACTTCATTTGCATAGAAGTCATGCCAACATTCATGCAGCCATGTCAACACTCCACATTGCCTTTGAAGCTATGTCAACACTTTATTTACCGAAATTGTGCCAGCATTCATATAAAGCAATTTTCAGAGGCAACATCGCTCAGACATCAAGGGCGTATGGCAGTGTAGCCAGACATCAAGATTTCAGAGATGCTAACAAGATGTTGAAAATGTAAGGAGTCCCTATCAAGACTTTGAAGATGCAAGGACTTCTCATTAAGATTTCGAAGATGCCAATAAAACCTTAAAGATGCAAGGAAATGTCAACAAAACCTTGAAGTTTCAAGAAGCTCCCATCAAAACTTTAAGGATGTAAAGAGATGCTGACAAAACCTTGAAGATGCGAGGAGAATACCACTAAGACTTTGACATTGCACGAACATGCCCTTAGAGGAGAGATGATGCAATACTAACTTCGGATATATAATCTATCATCATTCCGGAAGAAGTTGACGTCGTCCAGATTTCAGAGACATGATGTGAAACGACACCACTCAGAAAGGAAATGATGTGGTACAAATTTCAGAGTTATGAAGTGGCATAACTTCAGAAAAGAGACGATGTAGCCTAGACTTGGAAGGTACAAGGAGATGCCCCCAGGAGATAAGTAATGCAAAGTATACTTTAGAAATATGAGAGGATGACCACAGAAGATGAGTAATGCTATGAAGACTTCATTTCTTGCAAAAGAGGTTGGAGATTTTATTTTACACCACAACCAAGCATCAGTTTATGTTTAACATCATTTCAAGGAAAGCTAAGCAATATCAACTCCTTACAGTCTTCATCTTCGACTACAACGATCTTTGATCATCCTATTAAGCAATTGACTATCTTTAAGCAATGTCTTGCCAACCAAAGGAACCTCAAAAGCCTATTGATGACCGTCGGAAAACTCTTCAAGCTAGACTGGCAATTCTTCTTCTTTTCATGTGACTGAACTTAGTGACAAGTACTAAACTGCCTACGTACCCTGGAGAGGGATCAAGTCATCACGTAGTTCAACAATTTTATTTTATTTTGATGATTTTTTTTTTTGATAATTTTTTTTTGGATATTTTTTTTTGTTTTTTTTTGTGTTTTTTTTTTAATAATAATTCTTTTTTTAGTGCGTGACTGAACTCAGTAAAAAATACTAAGTTGCCTACGTACCCTTGAGAGGGATCAAGTCATCACGTAGTTCAAATGATTTTTTTTTTTTTTATATATATTATAAATTTTTTTTTCCTTATGTGTTTTTTTTTTGCAAAAAAGGGGAGCGCAGTGTGTAATAGTGGGTATCACCACTAATCGAACCCGAGACCTCGGCCTCAAGGGAGAAACGGGCGTTCAACCGCTATGCCACACTTGCAATTGTTGACATGGAGTGGGATTAATTTCTCCTTATTGGTACACTTTCAAGGGTAATGGAAAGACATTGTGTACTTTTGCAGTGCTACAGTGGGCAGTTTAAACTCTTACCAAGGAGCAATTCTTGATTTTCAAGTATAGAAGCGTTTGAGGAACTTCCCATTGATGGGGCCGATCCTTACATCATCATTGTTGATCAACTTGTGAGCTTGGTTAGTGTTTGTCCCCTGCTTGAGAGTTGGAAGTACATCATAAGCAACGGTCACATGGTTTGACCTAACAACTTCATTGAAGTCTAGATCAATCTTGTTTTCTTTGGCAAAAAAGGAGGGCTCACGTGTGTAATCCTCGCCCCACGCCCCACAGTATTTCATGATACCAATTGTGCAATAGTGGGTATCACCACTAATCGAACCCGAGACCTTGGCCTCAAGGGCGACACAGGTATCCAACCACTACGCCACACTCACAAATGGTGCCCTAAAGGGGGATTAATTTTTCTTTATTCGTACGCTTTCAAAAGTAATGGGAAGACATCATGTATCCTTGCAGCGTTATAGTGGGTAGTTTAAACTCTTACCGAGGAGCAACCCTTGATGTTCAAGCATAAAAGTATTTAAGGAACTTCCCATTGATGGGGCCGATCCTTGCATCATCATTGTTGATCAACTTGTGAGCTTGGTTAGTGTTTGCCCCCTACTTGAGAGTTAGAAGTACATCATAAGCAACGGTCACATGGTTTGACTCGAAACTTCATTGAAGTCTAGATCAATCTTGTTTTCTTTGGCAAGCTTCATGATTTGTTCTTTGAAGACGAAGCATTTTTGTATTGGGTGGCCAATGATGCGATGATATTTGCAGTAGTTAGGGTCATCAACTTTTCCCATGTCTTCTGGTCACCTGCATTCTGGCAATTCAATTAGCTTCAATTGCAATAGTTGTTCTAAGATGTTTAGCACATCTTCATCGGGGAACGGATATATTTTTTGCTCGCGTTTCTTAAAGGTCAGGCGACGCACTTCATTCTTTTGCCACCCTTCAAGCTGTTCTTCATTTGCCTTTGCTCCTCTTCTTGGAACCTTAACTACGGCAGTGTTAACAACCATTAGGTCTTTGAGATTGGCTTTTGCATTCCTATCATTCTTCCTTACTTCCTTTTTGCTTTCCTCAAGTATGGGAGGGTGTGTACATCTATGGCTAGAGATACTCAATTCCATGTCATGCGCACGAGTTGCTAACTCTTCAAATGTTCGCGGCTTTATCCCTTGAAGGATGTACAGAAGTCCCCAATGCATGCCTTGGATGCACATCTTTACAGCAGATATTTCAAAAAGTCTATCCTTGCAATCTAGACTCAAAGAACGCCACCGATTGATATAATCGACCACTGGCTCATTTTCCCATTGCTTGGTATTAGTAAGCTCCATCATGCTCATCGTGCGACGTGTGCCATCGAATCGGTTAAGAAACTCTCTTTCGAGTTACTCCTAACTGTCAATTGACTCAGGTTCTAAGTCTGTATACTAATCAAAGGCATTTCCCTTGAGTGAACGGACAAATTACTTTACAAGGAGGCTTCCTTGAGTCTTTGCGTTCTCACAAGTTTCTACAAAGTGAGCAATGTGTTGCTTAGGATTTCCTTTGCCATCAAATTGCAAGAACTTGGGGGATTGATACCCATTTGACATTCTCATGTTGTTGATGCGCTTTGTGTAGGGTTTTGAATATGTAAGAGAACTTGTAGAAGAACCTCCATATTGTACTCGGATGGTATTTGTTATCATGTCTTGTAATTGTTGGACTAACAACGAAGCAACCAAAGTAGATTGTTCTCGTCGGGGAGTGTTTTCAATTTTTCTCCCTTCGTCATTCTTTGTAGATATGAATTTATAACCATGGCTTAATTCACCAAGATCTTGTACTTCGAGTTTGTTCATCAAAGTTGCAATTTGGAGGTCCTTATCTTCAAGTGCTTTTGTGAGAAGGACAATCATTTGTTCCATTTCGGCCATCTTTTCTTCCATGGTAGAGGTGTTAGTCATCATGATTGACACAACTTCCCAAGATGATGGAGAAGAAAGTGATTTGATGTGAGCACGTGGAATCTCATCTTTTGGGTTCCCTTTGATGGGAAAGAAATCATGCGACCAACTTCTTGTGTAGGAAGAAGGGGATTTGCCCCCATACTTGAGGTGTTCCAAGGTGGAGACGTCCTTATTGATGACCTCGTTTCTTGTAAAAGGGTCTAAGGAGATGATTGTTTGGACCTTGGCTTCCTTGGTTGTTTGATATTGAAGTTGATTATTTGCTTTAGGTTGGCTACAATTGATTACACCAATGCAATGGTTGGTGGTAGCCATACCAAGTTTAGTTGAAGCAGCTATTGTTGAAGCTTGAATGTTCTTGCTAGAGGCCATTGAAGTTGGTAGCAAGGTGATGTTGATTTCTTTCTTTGAATGAGAATGAGATGAGAGGCAGAGATGTCCCACTGGGCGTGCCAGAATTTGTAAGCAACTAAATTTCTCGGTTTGAAATAAATCAAATAAGTAAAATAGTTTCACAAATGCGAATTTGTATTGATGATTGTGTGGTACAATTCTCTGTGATTACAAAAGATTGATCATCTGATTCAATCTCCTTGAAAGATTTGTTGATTGGATTTATAGTAATGTGATTTTGATTTGAACACCCAATGTACTTCAATTTGGCTGAAGAATGGATCAAAGATCTTTGGAACAGAATTACAATGAATCTCTGGCTATGAGCTTGTTGGAAATCCTTTGTTCTTCACGTTCTTCGTGTTCTTCGTGTGTTCTTCGTCTTCGAAGGTTTGTTGTGGAAGTTCTCCGAGGCTTTAGAGGCTTGAATCCGTGGAACTTCGCTGATTTGTGGTTGTTTGAGGTTTCTGGAGGCTTTTGAGCTTGATTCCAGTGAACTTTGAGATCTAGGCAGATAGTTTGGATGATTCTGCTTCGAATGTTCTTTGTATTTGAAGATTTGTGGTGGAAGTTTTTGGGGGTTTTAGAGGTTTAAATCCGTAGAGTTTCACTGATTTATGATTTGTTGATGTTTTCAGACCTTTGAACTTGATTCTCGCAAACTTTAGGATCTAGGCAGATGATCTAGATGATTCTGTTTCGAATGTTCTCCGATTTTGGGGTTGAAGTTCTTGAAGGTTTTGAGGCTTGATCTTCGCAGAGCTTTTTTACTTCTCAATTCTGGTCCTCCTCAATGTCTTAGGAATGCTTCTATTTATAGGAGTTTGGAGGTGGGTGAGCAACATGTGGCGAAGCCTGATTGGTAACACATGTCACAACCTGATTGGTTTACTTATGTCATCGCTTACACATGCTGAACTGCTTGAGTCATCACTTACACGTGCTGGATTACTTGAGTCATCGCTTACACGTGCGAGGTTGCTTGTGTCATCGCTTACACGTGCGAAACTGCTTGTGTCATCGCTTACACGTGCGCTGATGCGTGATTGGTTTTTTTCATGACACTTGGCAAATTTCTGTTGGCTTTTGAATAGTGATAGCAAAACCTAACGGCAATACATGGTGTTTTGTAATTGACTGTATTTTGTGGACTTGGTAATATGACGTGTCAGCTTGTGATAGGTCGGGAATTTTCCCTCTCTACACTCACATCTCACCATCCTGGCATCATCATTGTGTAGGCTTTATAGGATTTATCATTAGTTGTGATACCATTTATTGGGGAGATAAATACCTTGAGAAGCCACCTTAAATAGTTAATATAATATATAAAGACATACTTAACCCAAAGGCTAAATCCTATAAGTATGGGCTCAACTATTTTATATTAATTATTCATTTTTCTCATCATTATTAATTACAAAACTTAAAATGCATACTAAGAACCACACTACTCACAAGAATATCAATACAAAAATTCACAAAGCCCACATAATTCAGAATCAAAAATCACTTTGTAGGCTATATAGCAAGCAACATAAAGAAAATAAAACACCCACATCAGAAACAAGTCAAGCCACAAATGGGAAAGATAGACCCAATTTTAAGCCGAATATGAGACACAAAAACAAGAACCATATTGCCAAACCAGCATCAAAACAAGAATATGTAGTCAATAAAATGACCAAGAATAGCTCAAAATCAAGAACCATAAGAGAAAAATACAAGCCCATAATCTTAACCAGTACAGAACCAAAAGAATCAAAATAACGAAGACCCATTAAGCAAGAAACAGAAAAGAATCAAATAAAAGGAGCAAACTTGTATGTATTACCTCAATGAAACAGTCATGGAAGAAAAGGCGCAGTATAGCTGCAGAGATATTGCTTTGCTCGAAGTAGAAGCGAGCCATTGTTGTCCTCACAATGGACTCTGTCTGTCGACAAGTTTCAGAGTAGAAGTTGTATCTTAAGCAGGAGATATCATCATTTGAAGAAGCCGATGGTGCAGCGGAGGGAGCAAAGGTGAGGTTGTAACCTCTTGATAACAGAATAGAGATTGAAAGGAACACAAATGGTCACAGGACCTGCCATTTTTTCCGTCTCTTCGAGGTGAGAGAGAGAGGGGAACGGTACAGTGAGAAAGAGTAACTACGGAAGTTGGACTTGGAATGAAATGAAATAAATGCCACACGCCAGGCCTTATAAAGGAATTTGGGGATGGAATGACGAATTTGACCTCAAAAGTATTTGTCAAAAATTCTATGTTTGTATTCTCATCCCTTCATTCTATGTTTACATTTTTTTACCCTCGATTTCATTTAATCAAAGTGTATTAAATTGAAGTTAAAAATATTGTGCACTTACGTACCCTTTGGTTAAAGGCAAAGTTCTTGAATGAAGTTTAAATTCATGCTTTATCTCATGAATTTTGATGTAAAGCATTGGTGAGCTGCAACTAAAAACACAAGATTCATAATTTTTTTTTTTCTCCCTTTTTTAGTTGTAATTTGTATATATACTTTGGGGGGAGTGGTTGTTCAGATATATTTTAAAAAAATTCCTTAAAAAATTAGCAATATATATATATATATATATATGTATGTATGTATGTATGTATGTATTTGTTTGGTGTGTTTGGATGACACGATTTGAGCATTTGGATTTGGATTAATGTGATTAAAATCCAAATTGTTTGAAAAGTTTAAAAAATGTCAAGTATTTGAATTTTAACAAATCCACCAAGAATTTTAAAGCATTTTCAAGAATTTTAAACCTTTAAAATGCTTGGATTTGAAATGTACTCTTAAAATCAATAGATTTCAAATCTATTAATTTAAAATCCAAATCAAAATTCAAATCCAAGTTCCCAAATGCAACCGTCAATAATTCTAGGGTTGCTTTCTCATCCCTTGATTTTTGGTGGAAAAAACATTTTCCCTTTTTTTACCAAAAAGTAAAAAATAAATATTTTCCCCCCTCGATTTTCATTTGACCAAACTGTATTAAATTGAAGTTAGAAATGTTGTGCACTTACCTACATTTTGGCTAAAGGTAGATTTCTAGAAATACCCTCCTTAAGTTTAAGTTCATGCTTTATCTCATGAATTTTGATGTAAACCATCAGAGAGGTGCGACTAAAAAAACAAGATTCATCATTTTTTCTCTCTTTTTTAATTATAATTTGTGTGTATATTTTGAGGGGAGAGGGGTTGTTAAGATATATTTAAAAAATGTTTCTAAAAAAAAGAATTAGCAAAAAATATTTTTATTACTTTATTTATAAAAGAACATCTTACTAAATAAGGTTAATAAGCAATCAAATCTTAGCATAGCATATTGCAATAGTAAGTAATTATTATAATAAAATAAATGATATTGAGCACTTATGTTTGGAAAATCAAATATTCTTCTAAAACAAAATTGAATAATATTAGTTGAATATGTAGCTTAGTCTTCAATTTAAATCGACTTGTTTACACACCAAATTGAATTAGTTTATAATGTGCTCTTTCTACTAACCAATAACCATGGTTAAACTATACTAAAAAGAATCTTTTAAAATTCTAGAATATTTCATTATTAATATTAAAGGAAGGGGGGAGTGTTATTTTCTTCAAATCTCAAGAGAAGAGAGTTTTTTTCCTTCAGGTTTGGGCACTAGAAGAGCCATAGCATGAAAGGGGACGACTACCCTCTGACTCATCCTAAAATATCTTACATGTACTAGTATTAGAAATGTCTTCAATTCTTTACACTCCATGACTTTATGAAACAAGAAAAAAAAAAAAAAAAAAAAAAAAAAAAAAAAAAAAAAAAAAAAATATCTTACATGTACTAGTATTAGAAATGTCTTCAATTCTTTACACTCCATGACTTTATGAAACAAGAAAAAAAAAAAAAAAAAAACATAAACAAAAACAAAAAGGGGGAAAAATACTTTCTAACGCACATTCTCTCAAGAATTTTGTCTCCCTTTTATGCTTTTCACTATTCGCACACTTATTTAGCAAAATAAAGATAAGAGTAATGTTATAAACACAACAATTTTGCTAACAAATTTTAGGATTTTTAAGTAGGCATATTATTTTTTATTCTCATGTGGGCCCCAACATTAACACTACTTTATCATCCACCATCGTCAACCTATCACCTCATTCAAGTATAATATTTGTTGTAAATTTTGGTATATCTCAAGATTTATTGTAAAAATAATAATTAAAAAAAGATTTAAAGAATAGAACCCCTAGAATTTTATTACTGTTTTTTATTTATTTTATTTTTCATGGAATTTCAATTGATGGTCCTACATTGTATACATTTTTTTTATTAGAGTTTTTTTTTTTTTTTTTTCCTCCTTCACCTCTAAAAATTTCAATTTTAAACTCTGAGTTTTTTCCATTAACTAAAATTTTAAATCTTTTAAAATATAGAGAGAAACGTTGAATATTACCTACTTTTTACCTAGGTTGTCAGACTTGGACAGGACTGGAAGGTTTGACCCAGGTAACCTTGAACCAAGTGAAAATCCGGTTATTTAACTAAGAAGTTCAGTTCTATGTGTCATGCTATTTTAAATAGAAAAAATTTTCAAAGATGTGAGGGCGAGGAATAGAACCCGGATCCCTAAGTTTCAAATTAGCTCATTTGATACGTCATTATTGGATTCAATATTTTATTTGTTTGCATAAGTTTAAATTATACTTTTTCAATTTATCATAGTACACCTTCTCAATCTATTAGTATTTGATAATTTTGAGAATTACGATTTTTACATGTGATTATAAATTTATTAATTTATGTTGAAAATTATTTAATTTTAGACTAAAATTTTGTTTATTTGAAAGATTACTGAACAAAAAATTGTTTACACTTGTTTATACTTTATTATTTTCTATTAACCTTATAAAACTGGTGAAAATTCATTTGAAAGTTGTTTAAATGTTTTTAGTAAAATTTTGTTAATGTAGACCATTTTAATACCTTTACTTGTATTTTATTACTATTAAATTAGTTATAATGTTATTATGGTTTAACCTAAGTTGAACCTAGGTTCAGCCTTAAAAAACTTGAACCACTCCTTTTTCGATTCTTTTAACCGTTTGGGTCAAAAAATCATGTTTTTTACTATATATGTCAAAGTTTGGGGAAATCTATAATTATTAAATTTAAGTAAAACCATTCATCTTAGCGAATCACTAAACTGTGAACTGAAGTTTACACCTAGGAAATTTAAGTAAAACCATTCATCAATAGCAAATCACTAAACCATGAACCGAAGTTTACACTTAGTTCCTATGTGTTAGCCAGTTTAGTTTCATGTTTCTTTAAACCTATTTAAAAAATAAACAAACACAGATAAGAAAAAAAAATCAATAAATAAACCAACACACAATAGATTTAAATATCTACTGAACATAAGAGCATTTGCAGCAACCTCAACAGGGAGTCTGCTAGGCCAAATTTTACCAGTTTCCATCAAAATACCCACGCATCAAACTCAACAAAATTTCAAAATTAAACTAGTTTTTTGAATAGTTGCTAGATACCTCAAGTGAGGCTGCTATAGCTTGTTACACCATTTTTACTCTCTCTCTCTCTCACCTGCAAGAAAAATTGGGTTCATTGATTTGGTTGGATTGGCCTAGTCGATCGTCGGTATCAAGTATTCAAGCTGCCATGGGTTTTTATGGTTGATTTAGGGGAGGGAGTGGGTCAATTCGACGATTTTTATGCATGATCATGGATTGTGATTAGGGTTGTAAATGAACCAAACCGATCATGAACGACTCGGGCTCGGTTCGATAAAAGCTTGTACATGTTTGTTTGTTTATAATTAAGCTAAGCTTGAGCCTTAGTTTTATGCTTGTTTATAAACAAGCCGAGAAAAAATTTGTTCATGAACAAGCTCGTGGGCTATTAGGCTTGATACAACATAATTCAAGCATAGACTCATTTATAAGCTTATATGTGTTAGCTAAATACACTCATTATACATATCATAATAATGACATGGCCAACATGGAACTACTACCCATTACCTTAATATTTTCCTTCCCTCTAAATTGATTAAGAACCACTTTAAACTATAGCTACATTTAAAAATAAATTAACTAATTAAGTTGGCTACATATGATCCTCCCCGATCAATCATCTAAAGTAAAGTTATGGAACATATTAGTATTTTCTTATTCATAATAGTTACAAACAAGTATTTTCTGGTCCTTCACCTTCTAACGTGAATGTAAAAATTGTATTTTTGAATAATTACTGAAACTGTAGACAGGAAGTGATGAATGAATGAATTTAAATATGTAAAATTTTAATTTGAATAATGGCTAATCATAAGTAGGACTAGATGCATGATAAAATGATTATACTTTTTTTTTTCTTTTTTCTTAATTTTAAAGATTTAAGCATTTGATAATGTAATTTTTATAGATCTCAAGCTCAAAAGTTTGTCCTGAACTCGAGTTAGTTCAAAACCAACTTGATCCTTGTCCAATCCATGACCAACTAATTTAGCTATAAATGAAACATACCAAAAAAAAAACAAAAAAAACTAAGATTTAAATAGTAATTTACCCACCAAAAAAAATGGTATAAAAGATGACACAATACTTCGATATATTTAGGGTGCAACAAAGTGTTTTTTTTTTGTTTTTTTTTTTTTTTTTTTAATTTTATTCCCATCTATCTATTGGAAATAAATAAAGTACTTTGGTTATGACAAAGGAATGAAAAGACTAATAAAGCCCCAACTTATTTCTTGAGAAATAAAGGAACTAGGGCTTAACTAATAGGAGTCCATTATTATCGATTAATTTATTTATAAAATAAAATAAAATTAAATAAAAAACCAACGTAACGAGTTCCACACTTTAGCTCTTTCTTTTTTCACTTTTGAGTGTTTTATATGTATATTAAGATGTAGATAGTTCTTCTCTTGTTTGCATTCTATAAAGAAAATAATAAAATCAAACTTCAAAAGCTTTTAAAAAAATTGATAGAGAAGAATAGGAGAGAGTGTGTGTGTGCACGTGTTAAATTTGATGAATCATGTATGCATAAATATTGTATACAAGCACATACTTCTATAAAAGGTAATCTTTCATCAAAGAAAGGCATCTTTACATACAGTTTTTGTAATATAAAGTATTGTGAAAGTCTTAGCTTTAAATCAAACATACCAAAAAATCTAAGATTTAAATAGTAATATAGCCAGAAAAAAGTATTAAACAAAACACAATACTTCGATATATTTAGGGTAGGAGCGATCTTTCAAGGTAAATTTCTTTGCGTTTTTTTCTTTTTTAATTGCAGTAAAGATGTAGATTGTTCTTGCATGTACTTTTTATTTGCATAAAGATGTAGATAGTTGCTATCTTGATTCACGTCTGTGCTTAATCTTTAATCTTTTAATCTTGGAAATTCCCGTCTATGCTTTTTTTTTTTTTTTCTTTCTTCAATAAGTCATAGAAGTTTGTGCTATTTTTCCGACTTGTTAGGAGCATTTGTATATGATGGTGATTAAATTAATCGCCTAATACTTTTCGATTCTTTTTGCAACTTTTGCAGAAGTCACAATTTAAATACGCCGTGTAGATTTTTGTGTCTCCTAGTATGTGTATAATTAAAAGTAGTTTGTCTCAATGAAGCAGTTATGGAAGAAAAGGTGCAGGACTGCTGCTTAGGCTACAGTAGAAACTAGCCATTGAAGTCCGTATGATGTATTCTTCCTGTGGTCTATTTGGCCCTTTAGGGTGGTTTTAATCTCTATTTTGTTATTTTAGATAAGCCCAAGAAGCAAAACCCTCAAATCCTTCGCTTCATCTTCTTTCCATTATTCCTATTTTTCTGTACAATCGGCTTCTTCCAATGATGGTATCTCTGAATTACACTACAATTTCTAATGTGAGACTTCTCCACAAGCAGAGCTCGTTGTAAGGACTTCCTTGGCTCATTTTTGGTCTGACCAAAACAATGCCTAAGTAGTACTTATGCACCTTTTCTTCCATGGCTGTTTCATTAAGGCTCGCTCCTTTTATTTACAAACACCAAAAGATGCCAAAAAAAAAAAAAAAAAAAAAAAAAGATTGAAAAACATGCCGAGATCAGCCTTAAGGAGTCTCTGATGGCTAACATTATGGGTTTGTCTTTTCCTCGTCAGGGTAGTGATTTGTTATTGGTTTCCATGCACAAATTCTAACTCCAAAAATCTCCCCCTCTAAGATGTCTGACTTAAGCATCGGAGACTCCCCGGGGGCTTAGCCCGGTGGGATTTTCGATAATTTGTTTCCCTTTAGCAGACGCTCGCAATTCGAATAAAGTGTTCAAAGAAATCCAAAATCAGGAATAGCTCAAAGCTATAACGAAACAGTGTGAATTTGGTCTTTTACTTCTCACCCTAAGCTGTGATTGTGTTTGTGACTTCAGCGACAGATGGGTTGGTGGAAACAAGCAGGATTGGTTTAATCCCTATTTTCATTTTTATTTTTTAACTGACATGGTAGAAATCGTAAAGTATCAAAATAAAATCATATAGCATCATGTATATTTGTATGCCATACATCATGCATTATGCAATATGCAAATGGTTCGCTTCTCCCTATGAATAAGATTGATTACTACAGAACAGAGCTGCTTTACCACTATGACCAAACCCCAACAACCCTTTGGAGGCATTGCAATTACCCTTTTGTTTAAAAGCTATGCCAATGATTCCCTATTGAATTCTACTTGGTGATCAAAGCAATAAAGAGAATTATAAACAACTCACTTTCTTTGTATCATGACACATAGAATTGTAGACTTTCCTAGTTATGAAGTTCAAACTCAAATAGAATCAACTGACAAGTAATCGTTGGTTTCACTACCTGCATGGCATGTATAATTGCTGTCAGTGGCATTCCAAAAAAGACTGCCGGCTTATCCATGAGTTATGCAATGTGGAACATATTACCATATTAAGCATACCAAATCTTCTGCAGGCATAAGTGCAATTGAATACAAACTGATGACCATAAAACATGATTACATCTGATTATAACCCATGCCTATAAGTCCCCATTGAATTTCACACAGTGACCATAGAAAGAAAAAATATAAACAAATCTTTTCCGCTGTTTCATGACACAGATTTGTAGACATTTCTAGTTCTGAAGTACACACCTAAAGAATGATTACCTCTTCAGATTAAAAATAATTAGCCACAACTCATTAGAAACACAAACACCCAATTAAAATTAATTTGGATGTTGCAGCTACATTATGAGCCCTCCATATATTAATAAACTTTTGGTAACATTGAAAACATTAGAATTCTATATTTCTTAAGAACTCCCCAGCCAAAACATATTTACATGCAGTTTTTACCATCAGGGTAGAGCCTTGGAGCCAGCCCAAGCAAAGATATGCACTGAAAGGCTTGAGGAACAGCCTTTCATCATTGTGACTAATGTCTTCTCTATGCCATTGCCTTTATATACAGACTCAAATTAGCACAGGCAAGAAATGTGGAATTCACTGCATCTTCAATCAAACATAGAACTTAAGAGAAACTAATATGAAATAATAAACATCTAAAAGAGTTCATTATAGTAGACTGTCTCCTAGGAACTGACCAAAGGCAAGGTTCGCCGGACCGGACCTTCAGATCCAGTCAGAAGATTAAGGCCTGACATCTTCATCATTGCCCGTGCAAAGTCCATTCAAAAGGTTGATCTATCATCTGAAGCATAGGCCTTTACCAGTCTCACAGTCTTCTCATTAGCCATCAATTGCTGATCAGCAAAAAGGAGTCCTCTCCCATTTAACAAACTCTGATAGTAGTGAGTATCAAAACCTGCCCCAGATGATATTGAAGATGACAATGCCTGCAAGTATGACATCCCCACTGCTGACTCACTCATTTCCAATGATGCCATGGATGACGAAGAAGGCCGAGTGGTGGTCCCATTACTGTCTTGGCACCTCATCCTCATCTCAGTTAGGAAATCAGGAGCTATAATTGGGTCTGGCAGCCCTGTCCCCTTGAAGTTAGACGTTTCTGTATTGAATTGACAGCCAATCTTCCGAATGTTGTGTGCACCTTCAGATGATCAAGAAATCAATACAAACCAAAAAACTTTTTAAACTTTTTTCAACTCCATAAAACACAAGGGACAAATGAGAAAAGAAGAGATCTAGTAACTACCTAGAAGGCTGACTGTTTCTCTTTCATCAAAACCTCTAAGGTCAAAAAGGTGAAGTGTGTGTTATGTTGTCATCTGGTCGTGGAATCATGGCCAATGCTAGGTTGAAATATGAATGATGCTGTCCCTCCGGCCTGTTAACACTGGATAGAAAGGGCCACCTGCCTGTGATGTCAAACATAGAAGTTTACATCAAAGAACTCCAATAAAAAGAGTTACTAATTGAGAACTGTTCTTTGTTGTCAGTTTTACTGAATTTGGAACAAGAATGGCATTTCAATTTTTTTGAATTTTTCAAAATTTTAGTCCAGAAAAACCAGTACTAAAAAGTGCCCCATACAACTAGTTGATTAAGTAAAGGTGACTGTAACAATTTTTGGAAACCAAAATAGAAAAGATCACTACAAGCGTAATCTCAATTCATTTTCCAAACTTTCCCATAATCAATATGTACTTTAAGATCTTATTGATAGGCTCTTCAACATTTAAAAATGTAAAGAAATACCAACTCTTTTAAAGTCTGTTTCTTACAATTTCCCCATGTTTCATTTAAGCATCATTATCCGCAAACAATCATCAAATCCTAAACCTTAAACTGTTGCCAAAACCCTTAGTTAAAGGACCCCTAAGATTAGCAAAACATCTTAAAAGAGAAAGAACATATTAAGATTCAGGATCAAGAACAGACCAGCATAATGCCATCTCTAGTGGCAATAGAGACAATATCAGCACATGAAACTACTCCTGGACAAGCCTTTTCAAGCTCCTCCTTGATGGAATCGATTTTATCAAAACCTCTCAAGGTCTGATTGGGTATGGCCTGCCTCTCTATGGAATGGTTTTTGTCACCATTACTGTCATCCAAGAGGACAGAAGCATCACAGCCCTGATTAAGAAAATCCCACACAACATTATGACCAAAAAAATTAATACCTTCGAATAAATGGCAAGAAATCACAAGAAGAATATTAAATTGGAATAACGTTTATACTCCCACACATCAGAACATACAATTTGCTGTCTTTATAAATCTTTAAATACAAAACTTAAAATGCACACTAAGAACCACACTACTCACAAGAAAATCAATACAAAACATCACAAAGCCCACATAATTCAGAATCAAAAGACACTTCGTGGGCTATAATATATACCGAGCAACATAAAGAAAATAAAACACCCACATCAGCAAACTAAAAAGCCACAAAATGGGAAAGAAAAAGTCAATTTTTCCCCCGTCTATTCTAGATAACACACCCATATCAGAACAAAAACAAGTAGTCAATAAAATGACCAGGAATCGCTCAAAATCGAGAACCATATTGACAAATCAGCATGTAAACAAAAAGAACAAATCACAAATCGATAACATACATACACCCACATAAGAAATCAACGTTTAGAAGACAAAAAAATAATAACAAATCAATACCCAGATGAGAAAAAGACAAATCCATAATGTTAACAACAAGTATAGCCAAAAGAAGACCCATTAAGCAAGAAAAAGGGGCAAACCGGTATGTAGTACCTCAATGAAGCAGTCGTGGAAGAAAAGGCCAAGAAGAGCTGCAGAGACATTGTTATGGTCGGAGTAGATGGGAGCCATTGAAGTCCTTATAATGGACTCTGCCTGTGGACAATTCTCATGGTAGACATCGTACTTTAAGCCGGAGATCTCGTCACTGGAAGAAGAAGCTGATTGTGTAGAAGAATTGGAATAATAGAGAGGTGAAGGATAGAAGGATTTGAGGGTTTCGCCTCTTGGGTTGGTCCAAGATAACAACATTAAGATCGGAAGCGCCGCAAAGAACCCAATGGTCTTAGAGCCTGCCATTTTTCCTTCTTCGAGGTGTGAGAGAGAGAAGGAAGGAGAAAGAGCGGGAAAAACGAGCTATGGAAGTTGGGAATGAAATGAAAGTGATTCAGGTGCCACCCACCATGCTATGTTTTTACTTTCAGCATTTTTTTTTTTTTTTTTTGAGAAAGAGCTTTTGTTTTTTACTAGACAGACAACTACAACTTCTTTGTCTTCAAAAACATTATTATATATACTATATTATACAACTGTTTATTAAAAGTCACGTGAATTTAATCTTTTTTTTTTTCTTTTTCCTTTACGTGATAATTATGATTAGGAAAAAAATAGGAATTTTAGTTAATTAAATGAATAAACTTAAAAAGTTACTTAATTTTTATATAACATTAATTAATTCATTATAAATATAATAATTTTTTTTTCTTTTTTATGATTACAATTAAACATATATGATTGTCCATTCCAAGTCACTCTTCCTTAGGGTCTTAGAGCATAAATCTTGAAAGAAGCTACCCAACTCAAAAGTCATATCGGATTAAGAAATATAGGACTAGGTTCAAGTTATACTTAATGTAATTCTAATAAATATTATACAACCCAATAACTTATTATTGAATTCATATTTTGAAAATTCAACCGTTAGATTACATTTTCTATATGTTTTTAACAGGCATGCCAATTTTCATGCCAATCGGATGTAATATTTACCATTTGATTTATAAACTCATCTTTTATGCGTTATTTTAAACTACAAAATCTTGAATTTGAACAATTGATTGATGACATGCCTATTACTCTTTGATCACCTTGAAATTTTGTAAGCATGAAAAATATATGAAGATAATATAATCTAATGGTAGATTTGTCAAAATTCACATCGAATTAAGAAATATAGGGTTGGGTTCAAGTTACACCTAATGTAACTTAAAAAAAAAGTTACACAACCAATAACTTATTATTGAATTCATATTTTGAAAATCCAACCATTGGATTACATGTTCTATATGTTCTTAACATGCATGCCAATTTTCATGTCAATCGGGTGCAATTTACTATTTGATCTTTAAACTCATCTTTTATGAGTTATTTTAAACTACAAAAACTTGAATTTAGACAATTGATTAATGATATGCTTATTAATCTTTGATTATCTTGAAATTTTGTAAGCATGAAAAATATATGAAGATAATGTAATCTAACGGTAGATCTATCAAAATTCACATCAAATTAAGAAATATAAGGTTGGATTCAAGTTACACCTGATGTAACTCTAAAAAATGTTACATCACCCAATAACTTATTATTAAATTCATATTTTGAAAATCCAACTGTTGGATTACCTATTCTATATGGTCTTAACATGCATTCTAATTTTCATGTCAATTGGATGTAATTTACCATTTGATCTTTAAACTCATATTTTATGCATTATTTTAAATTATAAAAACTTGAATTTAAACAATTGATTGACGACATGCCTATTAATTTTTTATCACCATGAAATTTTTTGATCATAAAAAATATATGAAGATAATGTAATCTAATGGTAGATTTGTCAAAATTCACATTGAATTAAGAAATATAGGGTTGGGTTTAAGTTACACTTGATGTAACTCTAAAAAATGTTACACTATTCAATAACTTATTATTGAATGTATATTTTAAAAATCTAACCATTGGATTACATGTTCTATATATTCTTAACATGCATGCCAATTTTCATGCCAATCGGATGTAATTTACCATTTGATTTTTAAACTCATCTTTTATGCGTTATTTTAAACTACAAAAACTTGAATTTAGACAATTGATTAATGATATGTCTATTAATCTTTGATCACCTTGAAATTTTGTAAGAATGAAAAATATATAAAGATAATGTAATCTAACGGTAGATTTATCAAAATTCACATCGAATAAAGAAATATAAGGTTGGATTCAAATTACACCTAATACAACTCTAAAAAATGTTACACCATCCAATAACTTATTATTAAATTCATATTTTGAAAATCCAACATTTGAATTACATGTTCTATATGTTCTTAACATGCATGCCAATTTTCATGCCAATCGGGTGTAATTTACTATTTGATCTTTAAACTCATCTTTTATGAGTTATTTTAAACTACAAAAACTTGAATTTAGACAATTGATTGATGATATGTCTATTAATCTTTGATCACCTTGAAAATTTATAAGTATGAAAAATATGTGAAGATAATGTAATTTAATGGTAGATTTGTCAAAATTCATATCAAATTAAGAAATATAGGGCTGGGTTCACCTGATGTAACTCAAAAAAATATTACACCACCCAATAACTTATTATTGAATTCATATTTTGAAAATTCAACTGTTGGATTACATGTTCTATATGTTTTTAACATGCATGCCAATTTTCATGCCAATCGGGTATAATTTACCATTTGATCTTTAAACTCATCTTTTATGAGTTATTTTAAACTACAAAAACTTGAATTTAGACAATTGATTGATGATAAAATTACCAAAGTACCCCTAAAACTTAAAACATTACCAAAATATCTTCGGAAACTAAAAAAATACCAAAAGTACCCCCTAAACCTAAAAAATAACTGAAATACCCCCCCAAAACCTTTAAAATGACCAAAATACCCCCAAAACTTAAAAATGACAAAAATACCTCGTAAACCTAAGAAATGACCGAAATACTCTCTAAAACTTGAAAATTACAAAAATACCCTTGAAATATGAAAATTACCAAAATACTCCCCCCCCCAACCTAATAAGTAACCAAAAATACCCTCGAAATCTTAGAAAATGACCAAAATACCCCCTAAACCTAAAAAATGACCAAAATAGCTAGAAATTATAAAAATGAGTATTTTGGTCATATAGGGGTATTTTGGTCATTTTTAGGTTTGAGGGTATTTCAATAATCTTTTAGGTTTAAGGTGTATTTTTATCATCATATAGGTTTTTGGGCCATTTTTGTCATTTTATAGGTTTTAGGGGTATTTTAGTCATTTTTTAGGTTTTAGGGGGTATTTTGGTCATTTTTTTTAGGATTAGGAGCATTTTGGTAATTTCCAAGCATCAAGGCTATTTTGGTCAGTTTTTAGGTTTCAAAGGTATTTCTGTTATTTTTTAGGTTTAGGGGTTATTTTGGTAATTTTATTTTTGTTTCGGGGGTATTTTGGCCCAATTTTAGGTTTCGGGGGTATTTTGATCATTTTTTAGGTTTCATGTATACTTTAGTCATTTTTTAGGATTTGGGGGTTTCAGTCATTTATTAGGTTTATGGGATATTTTGGTAATTTTTAGTAGTTTTTGAGCATATTTGGTGATTTCAGGGGTATTTTGATCATTTTGAGGTTATTTCATGGGTATTTTGCTCATTTTAGAGATTTTGGGATATTTTGGTCATTTAGTATAATTGGTGATTTTAGAGATTGTTGGAGTATTTTGGTCATTTTAAAGGTTTCATAGGTATTTTGCTTATTTTAGAGATTTTGAGGATATATTGGTTATTTTAGTGGTTTTTGAGCATATTTGGTGATTTTATAAAAATCGGCTTTGGGTAGGATATGGATATCTATTGATAAACAAACCGGGTCACAATTGGGTAAGGTAATCGGATATCCATGGATAAATTAATTGGGTCGGATATATGTGGGTATACCCTGCCCATGGCTGTCCTTAATTATTTTTAAACAATAGGTGACGAACACTTATTTTGTCACCAAAAACACCTCCATCTTTATATTGGATGATGAATTTGGAATTTTGTCACTTCCGGTTAGTCTTTGGTTAAACAATAGGTGACGAAAATTTATTTCGTCACCAAAAACACCTACATCCTAATATTGGGTGACGAATTTAGAATTTCATCACCTCTGGTAAGTCTTTGGTGACGCAAATATTTCGTCACCCTAGGTTTGCCTTTTTTTCATGACCTATAGTGACGAAATAAATATTTCGTCACTAATTTGTACATCTTTGGTGACAAAATATTGATTTCGTCACTAATTGATACATCTTTAGTGACGAAATACTGATTTTGTCACCAATTTTAAAATTTTTATAATATTTGGTGACGGATTCTTCTTTTCCTCACAAATATTATCATTTGGTGACGAAATTATTTATCCTTGTTAGGGTACTTTTTATTACACCTAATTTTGTTTAAGTATCACCTATTTACTTTTAAATACACACACCCTATTCTATTTAAAGCCCAAGAATACTTATGTTTGGCAATATTTGAGAAGCCCATGATTTAAGTCCATGGCAAAACAATTTTATCAATGGAATTCAAATCCATAATCAAAGCGCATGGTTTAAACCCATGGCAATTTATTTATCCTAAGCCCAATTCTCATTGGCAACATCAAAACCCAATTCACATTGGCAACATCAAAACCCAATTCACATTGGCAACATCAAAGCCCAATTCTCATTGGTAATATCAAAACCCAATTTTCATTGGCAACATTAAAGCCCAATTTTCATTGGCACTACTTTATCAAAAAGGAAAAGAGCCCAAGATTATCAACGCTTCACAAAGAAAAAATATCATGGTAAAATGTTACCATGGCAAAAAGAACCATGGCAATCATCTTATAAAAAAACTCATTGAGAGTTATCTTAAGGATTATGTTCTCGTATTATAAACCCATGAAATACATGGACATCATTTGCATCACGACATCCATAATATATACCTTTAACACTCGTGGTAAATCATTCAAACCCACAAGCTCATCATTTAAATTATTAGAAACCATGAACATTATTTGCAATATGGAATTCATCATAGTAAGTGTTATTTACAAAAGTATTTGAAACTTGTCCTATTATTTCAAACAAATACAACTAATTGCCCAAAGGCCCATTGCAAGTATCTATGAAAAACCCCAAACTATTCACTAACAAAAGTCCATGAGGGATAAAAACCCATGGCAAACATGTGTTATGACTATTTTGTAGGATGCATACAACCTGGCCCAAAAGAACCAACCCAGTCCAAAAGACATCAGCAGAGGGCAAAGGATTGGGAGTAGGCAACTAGCCCTTGTTCATCACTAACCAAAAAGAGTAACTAAAGACTCATACAAGGGAACTAAACCCTTGAGAATGGACTAAAGGCTATTCCATCGGTTTTCTACCACCCTCTACCTGACGTGAACAATGCTCGAGGGTTGTCATGTCAGCTAAAGTCTAAAGCATGATGGAACTCCATCATTTTTCTCAAGATTGCACCTCCAGTGGAAGGGGAGCTGAAAACCAAATTATCCAAACTTCAATAAATTGATGCTATAAAAGTTGAAAACGTTCAAGACGTGATTCATGTGCCAAGCCCAAGAATTCTAAAGGGGAAAAATTGGGAACATGTGGTTTGGAGGGCATAAAGGGATCTCCAACGGAACCCCTTGAAGTAGACTAGAGCTTGACACCTGGTTTGGGGTTGTTAAATCTTACTTCTCAGGGATCTGAATCTCAGTTGTAGCATTAGGATTCACTCTTGATAGATGCCTCAATCACAATAATTAAGCTCAGCCCCAAATCTTGGCATTTAATGCAAAATACTCTAAAATCCCATCATTACCCAAAGAAGCAAGGCAACTCCTAAAATAGATTTTCTTGCTTTTGATAAAAAAATCCCAAGAAAGCCTGGCCTTGATTCATCACCTCTGAGTAGTCATACATTTTTGGATTCTTGTGAATTAATACTTCCCTAAAACTCCATTATAAAAACACAAGCAACTAACCAAAAAGACAACCTAGCTACCCCTCTGAGACTTTGAGATTCGTTGGCCATTTTTGCTGGTGGTTTAGCTCTCTTTTAGCTCACCACCCATCACCTTTAACCTACACCCATTTAATCCCAGATATTCTTCTCCCCCCTTACACTATCACAACTCATAAATGTCTTCTAACTAGTCACAAACAACCCACTGCTCATAGAAAACTTCAATCTCAGCATCAATCCTATCTCACTCACTCAAAAACAACCCATATTCAGCTCGTCCATGCCTTATAAACACATATTCATCGAAGTCTTAGTTTAAATACTTGCTCCACTAAGCTGGGATCTTTCTCTCCCTTCAGACCAAGCCAATTAATCTTCCCTTTTTCTTCCTAGGGAACCTTTATTTTTTACTTTTTACTTTACTGTTGAAGGATATGATGTATTTATAACAATCGAACTCTTCCCTCACATTAATGTAATGATGGTTGAAAGCACAATAAATTCCTCCTAAATGAGAAACATAAGGACCAAAGATTTCCTAAATTTATCTAATTATTGATTGCTGGACCGTGTAATTCCTTCCCTACCGTTGGACAATTTATCTTTTGGACTTAAATGTAACTTCATCCTTACCGCTAGAGAATTTATTTCCCTTGAACTATCAGAACATGACAATTAATGTACTAAGTATCATAAAGTACTTTTCATTGGGCTTTTGTTGCTGTTTTGTTGAATGCAACCTTTGTTTCCTTGCTTGGGTAGGCTTGTCATCACACTGAAAGCCTTTGAGTGTCATCTTAAGAGTCCATAGTCAAGTTTTAGTTTGGTTTCCCAACATCTTATTCAGAGGCATCAATTTCCTCCTCAACAATCCTCACTAGATTTCGTCACCATAGCCCACTTTTGTTGTAGTGAGAGTTTGGTCAAAACAAGAGGACATGCTAGGAAGCTGCAATAGGTAGCACAGATAGAAGCAAAGAGAAGAAAGGACAAAATGTAAGTTAGTATATGTTTGGTTTAAGAAATTAGTTGTTAGAATTCTTTTTTGATGGAAGAATGTTTTGTGAATATACTTTGTGTTTTAATTTAGAGAAAAAATAATGCAAGAACATCAAGAGGGAGGGTCAAGAGTGGTTGAACATAGGCTAGTAAGTTGTTTAGATTGCTTGTGGTCAAACAAACCATCATCCAATTTACTATTATATCTCATGATTAGTTGAATTATCACATCTTTGACTTTTATGCTTACATTTTTAATACAATTTTTCCATGTCATGTGCCAAGGAAACAAGTAGGGGTGATCAATGTGGCACACAATCCAGTCAAATAAACATAATATGCTCTTTCCATTAATTATTTTATTTTATATTATGCGAATGCTTTTTTTTACTAACCATGGTTAAACTTAGGTAAAGAGAATCTTTTAAAAAGTTGGAATATTCTGTTACTAATATTAATAGAGGAGGGGGGGGGAGGGGAGTGTAATTTGCCATGAAAATAATAATACTAAAAAGAAGAAATTAAGCACTTATGTTTGTTGAACCAAACTAGAATATATAGCTCAGTCTTCAATTTAAATTGACATGTTTTCACTCCAAATTGAATTAAAATTTTAATATGTTCTTTCTACTAATCACGGTTAAATTTTGGTAAGGAGAATCTTTTAAAATTTTGGAATACTTTATTACTAATATTAAAGGAATGGGGTGAGTATTATTTTCCTCAAATTTTAAGGAATACGAGAGATTTTTTTTTTTTTTTTCAAGTTTGGAGCACAGTATTATTTCCCTTTACCTCAAGGAATGAGAATATAATTACTACATGAAATAAAGTGTAAACCTAGAAATTTTGACAGATACTTAATTCCAATGAGTTAACCATTCCTACTATCATAAAGGAAAAAATAAAATAAAACACTTAATTAATAAAGTATATCTTATTTTCTTTAAAACTAGAAGAAGAAAAAGAAAAGAAAAAAGAAAAGAAAAAGAAACACCAGCACACAACTAATTTACATATCTATTAAAGATAAGAGCATTCACAACAAGCTAAACAAAGAGCCTACTTAGCCAAATTTTACCATTTTTCCCCTTAAAACACCCATGCATAAGCCTCAACAAAAGACAAAATTAAAACTAATTTTTGAACAGTTGTTAGATACTTCGAATGAGGCAACTGTAGCTTGAAAACACAGTGGGTATGGAGTATTCAAGCTATCATAGTTTTGTTTGGTCGATATAGAAGTGGGCCAGGGGTGGGCGTGGGTCAATTCGGTGATGGTTGTACAGCAACAATCCACTGTCAAGAAAACTAATTCTATGATTCTAAAGAATCAAAAATATATTTAGACTCAAAGGTTAATAAATCATGTGGATAATTTTTGTTTGAGAACAAGGAAAAGGCTCTGTAGTTTGGATTTGTGTTCCACCTTTGCTACATTGAAAATAATTTTACGAATCTTTATACAGTAAGGCGGTAGAAATAAGAATTTTAAGAGCATTTTCATCAACAATTGTAGAAATTTTAGCATTTACAATCTCAAAACACTACTTTTACAATTTTAACACCTCATTTGACAATACACCAAACATCTAACATTCTATTTTTTTTACGACTTCATTTAAATATTCTTCCTTTAATATTTTTATTCATTTTTTTTTAATTATTTCTCACTCTCCCTCTGTTTCTCTCTCCCACTATTTCTCCATATTTCTCAACCCACGGCACAACCCACACTCAAGGCTAGCCACTGCCAGCCACCATCGCAGCCCAACCATACCCCAATACCAACAGCCACCACAAAACCCACCACCCACCCACTCTGATCTCAACCCCAACCAAAATCCACCACCACCTATACCCAACTTAACCCAACCAAACCCATGACCCATCACCATCCATAGCCAAAAACCCATCACCAAAACCACACCCACGGCCAAACACTACGCCAAACCAAAACCACTACCACAAACCACAGTTGGAAAAAAAAAAAAAAAAAAAAAAAGAAGAAGAAGAAGAAGAAAAGAAACATCCATCACCGCCACCACAAAACCCACAACCCACCCACCTCGATCTCAGCCCCAACCAAAACCCACCACCACCCACCCACCTCGTTCTCAACCCCAACCAAAACCCACCACCCCGATCTTAACCCTAGCCAAAACCCACTACCCCGATCTCAACCCCATCAAAACCATTGTCGAGCACCACCAATACCCACCAAATTAGACCCATGAAACCCACCAAATCATGACCACAATCGCCGACCACAAACCCTTGAAGCTTAACAGAGAGTAGATGAGTTTCAGAACGAAGGCAGCGTGATGAAAAAGGGAAGGGAGATGATGCCTGGGTTGTGAGGGAGAACTAGAGAACGAGAGGGAGAGTCTGAGAGTCTGAGGGAGAGTCTAAGAGAGAGAATTATAAATAATAAAATATTATACAATCTTGCTACAGTGTGCTCTCAAAAATGAGAGTGCATTGTAGCAATATTGCAAATTTTATAGCATATACAAGTTTTGATGGAGTGGGTTTTTTGGGTTTCAGATACTAAACAATAGCATTTATAGCATTTACAATTGTTGATGAGAATGCTCTAATAAAATTTGGAATAAAGTATTCATAACCTTGCTTGAGTGAGGGCTGAATGAGTGTCAGTGCAAAACTTTTTCCTACATAAATGATTTGCTCTAGTGAGTCTTGCTTCCACTCAGTTGAAAACTTTTTTTGACATAGATAGACAATAAGATTGGGAGAGGTGGGATTTGAAACTCAGACATAACACCACAAAGGATATGATCATTATCAAAGAGTTATCCCCTGAACCTTGAAACTTTAATTCTTCCAAAAAAAAAAAATTAAAAGATTTTCAACCTATGGCGTCCACTCCTGATTACTCTAGTTACTAGACACAATTTCACATAACATAACCCTAATTAAGTACAATAATTATAAAATAAAAATACGAAAAGGCCGTGTAGGGTTTGGGTAAGATACAAAATGACCCCTATGCTATTAGTTTTGTATTATTAGCAGTAACATTATTAACCCTTGAGGTTTAAGCATTGCTCAATTGACCCTTCATCTCAATTTTGTTAACTATAATTGATAGAAAATGGTCATGTGTTATGCACTTATTATTTCACATGCACACCATATGACCATTCTGTCAGTTATAGACAACAGAAATTGAAATGAATAGGTCTAGTAATACCAATCGTGATAGAGAAGCAATATCATTTAGGATGGGCAAGGCATACATACAAGTTGGTCAAAGATTACTAATGAGTAATTATAAAAAATAAAAACAAAAACTAAGCTATCTCAAGTCATTTAAAAAAGATACCATATTACCTCATTTAGACAAGAAAATTAGCATAATTTGGTGGACCGAACTTAGTGCTAATCAAGGGCAACTCTATAGCCAGTCCAAGGTTCAAATAAATCCCCTAACTTGGCCTAAAAAAAAATTATATATAAATTAATATTAGTTTTTGTTTTGACCCCCTAAAATAAAAATTTGAACACCTTGCCTCTAAATTTTGTTTAAATCCAATTGAAATAAACTTGAAATATGATCATCTTAGTACCATTTTCACAATATTTTTACAATAATTTTACAATAAAAGTTAAGTGACAAGTTGTAATTGGCTATTTAAACTCATAACTGCTATCACTTTTTTACATACCTTTAATAACTTGTCATGTAAATTTTATTATGAAAATGTTGTGTCAATAGCACTATTCTTAAAATTGCTCGTTCGTTAAAAACTAAATAAGTAAATAAACATTTTCTCTAGATTCTGGCTTACTTTACCATTAATGGTAGAATGAAACTGTTTTTTCTTGGATTTTTCTTCTTCATCAACCAAAAATTACACCACTTTAACAAAAAAATAACACCACTTGTACAACCAACTAATTTATACCTATACTATTATTTAAGGGGTTTCACCTGTTTGGACCTGATTTTTTTTTTGTTCCAAAATACCCCTACAACCTACGTTTAAGTAGGGGAAAAACTTGGTAAAAATGCTTGTTTAACTCCTACTAAAACATTGCCTGTAAAATAGGACCACTTTCCTAATAGTCTTCAAATTGCTTTATCCATTTATAAAAAAAATATAAAAATTAAAACAGACACACATTTCTTTGTAAAAATACATATGCCATACTATTTATATATATATATATATATATATATATATATAAAACCACATCTGCCATTTTAAATTTCCCCACTATCATTAAGCATTTTTTTTTTTTTTTTTTGAGAAGCATTATCATTAAGCAGTTGTGAACACATTGCTTTTTTTAGTTTTTTATTTGTTAAACATATATTTCAAGTTTCTAAGTTATCATCCAAATTAAAAACTCAATTTTAGCTACAACTTTTTCTTTTCTCTCACTCTCTCACATTGTTTTTTTTTTTTTTTTTCCCTCTCCACGTTTAAAATATATATACAATAGCTTCTTTTTTTTTTTTAATTAGAGAAAATAATGATAAAGATAATTAGTAAAAAAAAAAACAATACTTCTTTAACTCCCATGTAAAACATTATCTACTAAATAGGACCAAACTCCTAATACCCTCAAATTTTATCTGCTTAAGAAGTTTAAATAAAAGGGTGAGATAAGTAAATTTTATTTTGATACTTTACTTCCCCTTATTAAAGACTCTATTGCCATTTACTCTAGCTTCTTGAGATTTCCTCCAAATGAAATTTCCATTTGAGATCTCCAAACTTTTTGTTTTCCTTCCAACCTTCGCCTCCCACTTCAGTTTTACACATCATGTTCAGTTTTTATGGTTTTATTACATCCACATTTTTTTCAACCAAATTACATATTTTAAAAGGCTCTTGGTGTCAAAATGGCCATTGAATTTCGTGATGATCCCTTTTCAAAAATTGTATATATGTTAAAAAATGAAAACTGTCTGTGAAGGTTTTAAAGATTTAAAAAGGAAATTTTCATATCATGTGCTCAAATTTTTTTTTTTTTTAAATGTTTGCATAATATTTTGTCTTAATTTTTGCAGGTTTTACATGTTTCCTCCAAGTTATGGCAAAAAGTTCAAGATGAACAATTAGAAGTCACTTTTCCAACCGTCAGTAAAAGTTTTAATAAGGAAATTTTCATAACATGTGCTCAATTTTTCTAATTGTTTGCATAATATTTTGTCTTAATTTTGCAGGTTTTACATGTTTTCTTCCAAGTTATGGTGAAAAGTTCAGAATGAACAATTGGAAGTCACTTTTCCAACCGTTAGTAATAGTTTTAATGAGGAAATTTTCATATCATGTGCTCAATTTTTTCCAATTGTTTGTATAATATTTTGTTTTAATTTTTGCAGGTTTTACATGTTTCCTTCCAAGTTATGGTGAAAAGTTCAGAATGAACAATTGGAAGTCACTTTTCCAACCAACTAACGTACACTAAAAGGCTCTTGCGTCTCAAAAAATGGCCAATGAAGGTGCATAATTCTCTTGCTCGATGATTTTATGTTAACAACAAGGTGACAAATTAAACTATGATATGTTTTGATTGTAAAAATTGGATCTTGGTGTGTGCCTAAAATTATTGGGGTTAGCTTTTTGTTTGGCTGTCGATAAAGTTAAGGCAAAACATAAACTGTTTCCAACATGAAATATAATACTTTATTTTTCTCCTGGCAATTACTACATGTGGTAGAATATGGTGAAATACACTTTTTCTTATAAAATTTGTAGCAAATGGTGTTTGCTTGGCCTTCTAAGTATCTGTATGATGTTCTCTATCAATTTTGTTTACATAACTTTCTATCGATGAATTAATAGAGAAATTGAAAAATGAATTGAAGCTTAAGCAAGGGTTTGATCCAAGAGTAATTTTTTGTTCAACTTTTTTGTTTTCCTATATTTAATAAAATTGAGGATTAGTAGCCTCATAATCAATATACAATTGGAGGATAGCTCATTCTACTATCTATTTGATTGTTAAATTGGTATCGATCGTGCTTTATGAAAATTTGAAAATCTAGATACAAGGAATGTATGCATTTTAAAGTGGAAGTTGAATTCAATCTTGAATGTATTCAATTTTGTGTAGCTCCAACTAAAACATTGTGGTTAGTTTTAATTTCAAGTGAAATTTGATCAATATTAATGTAAAAAATGTATTCTTGCACAATTAGTTAACCCGTGCATGTTCTACCATGTCACTTCTCTTTTTTATTTTATTTTTAGAAACAAACACACACACACAAAAGAGAAGGGAAATGGGTTGTATTGTGTTTTTTCCCATTTGGGTGCAAGTTTATTGAGCAAATTCATTCTATTATTATGTTTTAATTTCCACTTCATCACCCATTATCTATCTATTAGCCTTTGAGCATGCGCTCATGCGTGTGCTCAGAGGCTTTTCTATTTTTTTTGGAAAAAAAATTAATAATTTGCATCTATTATAATTTGAGATTACTACATTTTCTAATCATAAAATAACTAGAGGTGTGCTAAGTATTATGGGTTTGTGGATGAAATAATTTTTTCATCACATCTCTAGGTATTTTGTGATTGGAAAATGTAGTAATTCTAAATTATAATGAATGCAAATTATTAACTTTTTCCCAAAAAAATAAAAGAGTCTCTAAGCATGTGTGTGAGCTCTTGCTCAGAGGCTAGTCTACATTTATGGTTCTTTTCTTATTCTCTTTGAAAGTTCAAATAGTGTAAAAACACCCTTGAACGTTTAGACCCTCAATTTACAAATTAACCAATTCAAGCTTTAGGTCAAACAACTAGTGTGCGGAAAATGAACAAAAACTATAAAACAGAATTGGAAAAACAATCTAAGCCAAATTAAAATCACAACCCATAGCAGATAATAAAAGGCAAAGATAAAAGGGAAGGAAGATGCAAACACAAAGACAACACGTGATGTGTTATCGAAGAGGAAACTGAAGCCCTCGGCGTAAAACCTCTCCGCTGCCCTCCAAGCTGTAAACAATCCACTAGAAAATGTAGTTGGGATACATGGACAGCAATAGACCCTCCAAGCCTAATCTACTAGTGCACCTAAGCCCTCCAAGCTTCTTGCTCCAACGAGGTTGCGCCGAACCTATTTCTTTTCTAGCTTCCCGGATTCCGTTACTTGACCATTGCATCAACCAATGTAGATTGGTTCCTTCCTAACTGCTTCCCAGAACACCAAATAGCCCTCTCACAGTAATGGATATGGTGAGAAAAAGGTTTTGGTAAAATGCCTCTCAAGGATTTGACAATGGAGAGGAAGAGAGTTGAGAAATTTGAAGAGACTCTTATATAAAAATTGTAGATGAATCAATCTTGTTTTACTCTAAGGTTTCTCTCTTGAAATTCTTTCTGGAAGCTATCTTTCATTTGTGGGTATGAGGGATATTTATACTGGGGTGAGAAAAGAATGTGAAACGTCATGTTTTTCAAAACAGGGGTAGCTCGCGACTTGATTGAGTTGCAAGTTCCAGCCGCGCGATAACAGAACGGCCAATTGTCCTATTTTGTCCTGTAGTGCTCCAGCTAGCATGACGCTTCAACTTCTGGCATGCTTGGCACGTGTGCTGCTTCTGGCGGCTTGCATCCGCGAGACTTTGTTTTCTTGCACACTCTTGGGCATTCACTCACTCTATCTCACTCACTAGCCTTACAACAAAACCTACCTAAATACAGAGTTACTAAATGCTGAAATACAAGAAAATTTGGTACGGAATAAAGCCAACAAGATGGTTGATTAAATTTAACCTTACAATCTCCCCCTTTGGCTATTCCGTGACAAAACCCTAAAACAGACTCTAGACTTAACATGTGAGTTGGGAACAATTGAGCAAAACTCACTCACACCTAACTCTAGAAGCTGTGAAGCACTTCAATCATATGAACATGAAACTCCTGAAACATAACAATACACCATGATCATTGTATGCAGAAAAGCATGAAATGCATATGAAACAGGCAATATGTGATCAAGCAAAGATGGAGTTAAGAGACAAACCATGGCTTGATCAACCAAGTAATCACTACAAGGTAGTGAACACAATGCTCATTCACACTTGGAATGAACCTTTGAACATACAAGCAAACAAGAACAATGTAAGTTACTTGTATGCCCAACACTCAATCAATGCATAATACACTAAGTATATGCATCTAGGAACAATCTTACAAGGGCACAAGAGTGACATTACTTAACCAGAAAATGCATGACATTTGGATAGAAGTACTGATTTAACAAAAACATAGAGGCTGCGTAAAGCATGGTACAAACCATAAAGCCTACAATAAAAGAACATAAACCCTAAAAGCTTACAAAAGCAACATGGGTAAAAAATACAATATAACAACTTAAACTGAAAAAAATGTAGAAACACTCCCCCTTAGGTAATATCCTCCCCCTCTGATCAAGCTATCACTCCCCCTTTCATCCTTCCTTTATGACATTATCTCCCCCTTTTTGTCATGAATAGCTAAATACTGTCGTCTAAATTTTGTTGAATAGCTTCTAGCTGATTCTCTATGGACTCGAGTCGCATTTGAACATGGTTGTTGGTGGAGTAGAGAAGTGTCACTATCTCATCAATGCGTTTCTGAATATTTGCAAGCAAACTACCCATTCTATCAATTTGAGGATCAGACTGTGCTTGCGGAATGCTAGTTTATGGAACTTCAGGGATGACACGCGAAGTAGGTGTGGTATGTAAAGTTGTTTCTGACTTAGGAGCAGATGGAGTAATCAGAGAGATGTGTGCACTCTTTGGTGTTTTAGAGGAATGACTTCTACTGGCTTGTAGAGTGAACATGGAAATTAGACGCTGACGGGTCAACATTTTTCCATCTGAGGGAGGAGCAATGCTTCACGAAAAATGAACTTCATGATGAGACTGCAAAATGGAATACATCCTCGAGCTGCAGTTTGAGCCGCAGTCTTCCTCATGGTTTGAAAGATGTGGGCACAAATATCAATGGGGGCTCCTGTAATAAGATCACAAAGGAATTGAGCTCTTCCAAGATCTATGAAGGTAGTGTTGGACAGTGGGTAGAGATTAGAGAACATGATCAACTTTAGTATGGTCAGCTCTGGTGCAAACTTTGCGGTGCTTATGGATGTGCTTGTACTGGATACTTCATGATCAGATCCTAGAACTTGTAGAATGTCTTGAGTCTCTAGAGTTCGATCATCGTAGAGTTAGATCCACATTCTGAGGTCTAGTGATGCAGAGAATATCTGCTATGGAGTTCGGGGAGATGCCACACTCCTTTCCTCTGACCCAGCAAATTAGTTCAACTCCAAGATCACTTGTATTAGAGTAGCATTCCTTAACTAGTTCATCCATTGGATCGACAAAATTCACAAATAAGTTTGCCCAATCTCGTGGCTCAAAGATTTGAGGGATAAAGGTGGTCCCTAAGGTGCAAACTCAACCACCCGTTCCACTATAGGAGATGCCTTGTCAAAAATGTTTGAGTAGATGTGTGAGGTAAGCGGGGTTCTGAACCTCTCCAAATTGGAGTCTTGAGATGACTGAGATGAGAGTCGAGTCCTTTTAGCAACTGGGGTTGATGGATCATCAGTAACAATGTCTTTGCCTTTAGAGGATCGATGAGACATCTGCAAGAGAATAGGCACACAGCAAAGAACCAAAAAACAGCACCACAATGGACAGATATCGACTTGATTAGATTTAGAAATGAATGTAAGCCATAGAAATCACACATAATTTCAAACAAAAATCATGACAATATAGAATGAGGTAGGTGCAACACAATGGTGAAAGTGCAATAGAGCACAGAGTAAGATAAACTTAAATATGACTGTCAATAAGACAATCTATCATAAGATTGAAATGCACAATGAGAACCACATACAACCAAAAAAAGGGCAGTGGGACAAATCAAACAGAAAAAATGAATGTATTAAAGTAATACACTCAAGACAGAAGTACACACAAGTAGTGGCACCAAAAACACAGTGATACAAGATAGGTAATCCAAAACCATAGACACAAGTAAACTTTCATACACACAAATGGAGTAAAAACCAGAAAAACACCAAACCCATTTCCCAAAAGAGTATAAACACCAACAAATGTCAAAGCACAGAACAAAGATAAGAACATTGTGACCAACAAAACAATACCAGATGAAATCAGCATCAAACACAATCCACCATACCCAGCACACAAAGAGTAAAACGATTGAACACAATATGAAAAAAATAACAACCCAAATAGCAAGAAAGTAACACACAAACCATAACATATGAAGTGAGGAAGAGAAGACCCATACCTTTTCTTGATGATTTTGAGAAGAAATGAAGCAACAATGGAGTTTGAAATGGGTTACACGGAGCGTTTGGGAAGAAGACAGTTGAGAGAGAAGATGAACAGTCACAAAAAGTTTGAGGGAAAACTGAAAAAGATTTTAAAAACTGCCTTTACTGTGCAAAACACGCGTTTCTCGCGGCTGAGGTAAGTCGCCAGATAGTCGTCAGATCCACCCACCAAAACACTTCAAGACAAATGTTTTGAAAAATTTTCTAAGTGTTTTTTGCGACTGGAAGTCTTACTCGCGAGAGAGCCGCGAGCTGAGCTGCGAAAATCTCTGTGTACCCCTCGCGACTGGACCTTCCACTCACAGACAAGTCACCAAAATTGACCCGCGAGCTCGTGACTGTGGCATGTGACTTGACTTACTCGAGACTGAGTCGCCAAAACAGGGCAAAATGATTTTTGAAATTTTCAGTTTTTAAGAACAAAATACTTTCCAAAAACACCTAAAACACTCAAAAATCTTTTTGTGCTTGAATCAACAAAGATTGAGCATGTGAAAACACATTTCATCAAGTACAATCACACAAATGAATATGACATTTATTGAACATAAACTTGTGTGTTATGTGTGGATATCAACAATGAGATAGTCCTTAGTCTAATGTGAAGCTTCAATGATCAATTTAACCAAGGCATACACAATTAGCACTAGATCATGTGACCCATCTCAATTATAAAAGTATGCATATATGACCTCCCACAAAACTTGATAACATAACTTGAAGCTTTACATTTGACTCCACATTCAATCATAATATTCGATCTTTTTGGTCTTTTTAAGACAATCGCCTCTCATTGTGAGAGTGATATTTGATATTTCACCTTGATTAGATAGCCTTTGGCTTTTTGAATAAACATTCACATAAATTTTTGGTCGCTTTCCCTTTTTCCTAGTCGAATACTAGTATGTGCGACAGGCTTTTGCAGCTCAATATCTTTTTTCATTTGGAGATTTACATTTGGTGAACTCTTTTTAGCAAAAAAAATAAAGAGTGGGAAGATATATAGGCACAAGTCTATGCAAGTCTCAAGATCAACATAACCATTCACTTATCATTCATGACAAGTTTGAATATCTATTTACAACAGTCATATAGATTTCAAGATTTCTTCCACCGTGATAAGAGTGTAAAGAAACAAGCTACGCTCGAAAATGCACAAAGCCATTAACACAAAGGTACAAGGAAAAATAAGTTTTGAGACAGAACTCAACAATGTCAATTTGATTTTCCAATTTTTATGTGATTTTTGGATTTTTGACACATAAGAAGAAAAAGATTGATCAAAAACAAAAATGAACAAAAGTATGCACAAATAGACAAACAAACAACTACCAACATATTCAAAAAGCAAACAATCAAACTCCGTCACAAAGCATAGGAAGTATGATGCATGGAGATATTGTAATGCTTATGCATGAGTACCCTTTTCCACCCACACGTCACTTGCGTTTGGGGTGATTTTCTTATAGGATTGGGTACGAGAGTTAGGGCTTTCAAACCTTCGTGTGAAGCTCTCTAAGCAGTTGGTGAAAGCACCAATCATCTTCATCACATCCATCATTCCGGTATCACCACTTTGATCTCTTGATGGTTCAACAGCCCAATTTCTCCTATCATTTCTAGGTCCTCGTGACCTTTGAGGAGTTGCACTATTCATTGCTCTCAGCTTTTGACAATTTGGTCGAGTATGCCCTTGAAATCCGCAATGATGACACACATAGTTCGATCTAGAACCTCTTTGTGGTCGTGGACGAGAATTGGCTTGGGATTCAGACCTGCCCACGGATTGATTACGTGGTTTCAACAACCGTTCGTTCCCCACATTCCTCTTCTCCTCTATCTTGGGCTTCTCAGCCATAGGGCCAACATCAGTTGATTCTTTGGCCTTTATAAACTTCACTTCTTTAGTGATATTGTCAGATGTGCTACTTCCTCCAGTATATCTCAATCCAAATTTGTCTGAAAAGCTCTTTTGAGATGAAATAACATCATCTAGCTTCTTGATGGTGACCCTCTCTATTTTAGCATTTGCTTGCACAACCTTTTGCTCAAGAAATCTCACTTTTGTGTAAGCTTCTGACAGCTCACCGTTCAATGTTTCTATCTCACATTTGGCCTCCCTATATCGAATTAGGAGACTTTTATAGTCCTTCTTTACCTTCTTCATTTTTCTCACAGCTGCCTTCGCCACCCTTGTGTACTCACCCGACTTCTCAAGGAGTGAGCTATAATTCTCTTGGAGATTGGCTGTGCTTTCATCTTCTTTAGCATCTAATTCTTCAACAACTCCCAATGATTCTTCATCACTATGTTCTCCAAGGTCTCGTACAAGCAGATTCAACTCGTCTGAAGACTCAACATGGGCAATAGTCATAAACGTTGAATAGTTCCCCTTTCCATCACTACTTTCTTCAGAATCTGAGTCGGATGAATCTGAGTCACTCAATGTCGTGGCATACACTTTGCCTTTCGATTTCAAATAATTCGGACATTCATTCTTAAAGTGTCCATGCCCGTTGCATTCAAAATAAGTGAAACCTTGTGTAGATTGGGACTCTTTTCTATCTTTCTTTTTGAATTCCCTTTTCTCTCTTCCTGAACTTTGGAATTTTCCTTTATCACCAAATTTGCCATTATTCTTGAATTTCAAGAATTTTTGAAATTTTTTTACAAGGTATACAACATCTTTGTCAACCACATCTTCTTCCGATGAGTCATGGTCTTCCACCTTCTCATTAATGGTCTTAAGAGCAAGAGATTTACTCTTACATTGATTGGGCAGCGATATTTCATAAGTCTGAAGAGAACCAACCAGCTCCTGGACTTTTATGTCATCAAGGTCCTTACTCTTTTCAATCGCTGTCACTTTGGCACGAAAACTTTCCGGCAATGATCGAAGGATCTTCCTTACAATTTTATAATCCTCCGTTTTCTTTTCCAGATTGAACTTGCTTACAATCACCTCATTCAGCTTGCTATAAAAAAAGTCAAAGGACTCATCCTCACTCATTTTTAACTCCTTAAACTGAGTGGTTAGCATCTGCAGCTTGGTGTCTTTTACTTTCTTCGTGCCTTCATACGTGGTCTCTAATATCTCCCATGCTTCTTTGGCAACGGTAATGTGAGAGATCCTATGAAATTCATCTAGAGACACACCATATAAAATAGCATTGAGTGCTTTACTGTTAGCATTAGATGCGGCGAGTGCTGCCTTATCCCATGTGGATTTGGCTGCCTCAGGTCTGGTCCAACCTATCTCAACAGCATCGCAAACAGATTCATCAATGGAACACAGAAATGCGCTCATGCGAACCTTCCAAAAGGCATAATTACTACCATCAAAATATGGAGGTGCATTTAGGAATTGAGATCGATTCATCTCAAAAGGGAGTCAAGGATCACACTATGGTAATGAAACCACTAGAAGTGTATCCGCTCTGATACCAATTGAAAGTTCAAATAGTGTAAAAACACCCTTGAACGTTTAGACCCCCAATTTACAAATTAACCAATTCAAGCTTTAGGTCAAACAACTAGTATGCGAAAAATGAACAAAAGCTATAAAACAGAATTGGAAAAACAATCTAAGCCAAATTAAAATCACAACCCACAGTAGATAATAAAAGGCAAAGATAAAAGTGAAGGAAGATGCAAATACAAAAACAACACGCGATGTGTTATTGAAGAGGAAACCGAAACCCTCGGCGTAAAACCTCTCCGCTGCTCTCCAAGTGGTAAACAATCCACTAGAAAATGTAGTTGGGATACATGGACAACAATAGACCCTCCAAGCCTAATCTATCCAGTGAACCTAAGCCCTCCAAGCTTCTTGCTCCAACGAGGTTGCGCCGAACCTATTTCTTTTCTAGCTTCCCGGATTCCACTACTTGACCATAGCATCAATCAATATAGATTGGTTCCTTCCTAACTGCTTCCCAGAACACCAAACAGCCCTCTCACAGTAATGGATATGGTGAGAAAAAGGTTTTGGTAAAATGCCTCTCAAGGATTTGACAATGGAGAGGAAGAGAGTTGAGGAATTTGAAGAGACTTTTATGTAAAGATTGTAGATGAATCAATCTTGTTTTACTCTAGGGTTTCTCTCTCGAAATTCTCTCTAGAAGCTGTCTTTCATTTGTGGGTATGAGGGGTATTTATACTGGGGTGAGAAAAGAATGTGAAATGTCAAGTTTTTCAAAACAGGGGTAGCTCGCGGCTTGGACTCACTGCTTGACTGAGTCGCAAGTTCTAGCCGCGCGATAACAGAACGGCCAGTTGTCCTATTTTGTCCTGTAGTGCTCCAGCTAGCATGATGCTTCAACTTCTGGCATGCTTGGCACGTGTGCTACTTCTGGTGGCTTGTAGCTGCGAGTCAGCCGCGAGATCAAGCCGCGAGACTCTGTTTTCTTGCACACTCTTGAGCATTCAATTACTCTATCTCACTCACTACCCTTACAACAAAACCCACCTAAATACTGGGTTAGTAAATGCTGAAATACAAGAAAATTTGGCACGGAATAAAGCCAACAAGATGGTTGATTAAATTCAACCTTACACTCTCTTTCTCCCTTTTATGTTTTCTTTCTGTCTAAACAAGTAGTTTGATAAGTGTTCAATAGTTTTTTGAGTCCAAAAAGTCTTTTAGTGCTTGCTCCAATTTCAAGGGTATATTAGTTGCAACATCCAAATTAAACTTTTAATCTTGGAAATTCACGTCTATGCTTTTTTTTTTCTTTTTTTTTCTTTTTCAATAAGTCATTGAAGTTTGTGCTATGTTTTGTTTGGAGCATTTGTATATGATGGTGATTGAATTAATTGCCAAATACTTTTCGATTCTTTTTGCAACTTTTGCAGAAGTTCACAATTTGAATATGCCGTGTAGATTTTTGCATCTCCTAGTGTGTGTATGATTAAAAGTAGTTTGGCTCAATGAAGCAGTTATGGAAGAAAAGGTGCAGAACTGCTGCTTAGGCTATAGTAGAAACAAACCATTGAAATCCTTATGATGTAAACAAGCCATTGAAGTCCTTATGATGTATTCTGCCCATGGTCTATTTGGTCCTTTGGGGTGGTTTTAATCTCTATTTTGTTATTTTAGATAAACCCAAGAAGCGAAACCCTCAAATCCTTCACTTCCAATGATGGTATATCTGAATTACACTACAATTTCTAATGTGAGACTTCTCCACAAGCAGAGCACATTGGGAGGACTTCCTTGGCTCATTTTTGGTCTGGCCAAAACAATGCCTAATTAGTACTTATGCACCTTTTCTTCCATGGCTGTTTCATTGAGGCTCGCTCCTTTTAATTACAAACACCAAAAGATGCAAAAAACAGAAGAGAGAAAAAAACATGCCGAGATCAGCCTTAAGGAGTCTTTGATGGCTAGCATTATGGGTTTGTCTTTTCCTCATCATGGTAGTGATTTATTATTGGTTTCCATGCACAAATTCTAACTCCAAAAATCTCCATCTCTAAGATGTCTAACTTAAGCATTAGAGACTCCCAGGGGCTCACCCTGATGGGATTTTCGATAATTTGTTTTCCTTTTGTAGATGTTCACAATTCAAATGAGGTGTTCAACGAAATCCAAAATTAGGAATAGCTCAAAGCTATAACCAAACATTGGGAATTTGGTCTTTTACTTCTTTCCACCCTAAGCTGTGATTGTGTGTGGGGCTACAACGACAGATGGGTAGGTGGAAACAAAGAAGATTGGTTAAGGGTCCATATCAGAACAGCTTATTCAGCTGAAATTAAAAACTTTTTGTTGAAAGTACTGTAGATAAAACTAAAAGGTAGCTGAAATATTATAGTAGGATTCACGAATAGTACTAAAAAGTGCAATGAGACCTATGAATAGTAGCAAAAATAAGCTAAATATTAAAAAAAGATTTGGTTTTTTAAGCCAATACCAAACACACAATAAATCCCTTTTGGCCTTTTAAGCTCTAATTCTCTTGTATTTCAATGAAAGGTCATAGCTTGAATTTTGGGTTTTGCTCGAACCTAGAAAATCATTATTTCAGGGAATAATTCCTCCTTGTTACTTTGTGGAGGAACTTTCATTCTACTTCTTGAGTGTTGATATTGAACACTCCATGGAGGGACTTTCCTTCCTCTTCATGATTCGCATATACATAAAAGAATTGCTAGTCCCCAGGTTTGCTTGCTTAACTTCATCATGGTATGGCATTGTATTGTGTTGCCTTTTTCTTGGCTCTTGGACTTGGAGGCGTGCTTACAAGGGAGATAATTTCCTCCTTCCCTTTTCTAATCCCAACTCCCTAGTGGAGTTGCCAAATGTTGAAGGCCGATTTTTTGTCATTAGTCAGGCCCATGCTCTAGTTTTAAGGCTTGGGCTCTTCAAGGCTATAATAGAGTTATGGGTGAGTTGGGTTTGGTTCCACCACGAAGGATAAATCTGTTTCTTAGAACCAGCCTATGCATAAACAGCAATCCAAAAATCCAAAAGGGAAAAATATATATACATGTATATGAATGAACTAAAGGATTTAGAGAGAAAAACGAATAGTTCAGTGGATTTTATTATTTATTTATGAAATCCAAAATATTGGTTCGTAGAGCTAAATTTTTTTGAGTTCATGGAACCTAAGACACAACAATACATATATACAAATAAAGGAACTAAGAAAATTTTAAAATAAAGCGAATGCTTCAATGAACTTTATTATTTTCTATGTAACTCAAAATACTAGTTCCCAGAACCACAAGACATTTAAATCCTAAGTTCCACAAACTTCAATAGACTCTTTAGGATCCACAAGACTTGTGAGACTTGGAAGCATAGATCAGTGTAGTTTTCATAAATACAAGTTCCATAAGTATAGATTTTCCTTTCTACCATGCTTCTTTTTCTTAGAGAGTCTAAGGAAAAAGTCCACAAAACCTATAAATCCCAAACTTCATAGACTTAAGTAGGTCCTTGAGACTCTACAAAACTTGTGAGATCTAGGACCTTAGATCAGTGTGGAGCCCCCAAGTATTTCTAAAAGTTGAAATTTCTATTCACACAATATTTCTTCCCAAGATCCTCGACCTGGACTAGTGTTTCTTACTTATTTTTCCTAATATTGTGTAGAGCTTAGATGCTCAATGTTTTTCCCTTGCTTTAGATCTACTTTGATGGTCTTTTTATAGTGGGTATGCTTTGGTTCCTCGAAATGAAGCAGCCTTTAGTTCGTTGGATCAACCATGGCTTTTAGCCATGACTCTGAAAGAGTTCTAGGTCTTCTTTCCTTTTTCTATTTTTATTTTTTTTTCTTGGGAACTCACATTTGAAAGCATTTTAATTATTTTCTCTTTATAGAAAGTGGTGTATCATATGCGATTTGAGTTCAATGAGGAAAGGGCCCATTCTCAAGGCTAAGAAAGGGACATTTCGAAGGTTCTCTAGGCTGATAGCAACTTCTCTTGTTGGCTTTTTTCTTGAAAGTAGTATAAATGTTTTTTTTTTTAAATTTTTTTTTTATCTTTTTTAAGATGGGTGAACTCCAAAAGCCTCCCAAGCATCTTTCTCTTTTTGCAATCCCCCTTTGTCTGAGGTCTCTTAAATATTTTCATATAGATTAGTCAAAAGTTTACATATGCTCTCTTGCAAAAGTTTCACACACAACACACATACTCTTTGCTACTCTTGATACTATTGTACATTTACAATGTGATTAGGCCATCACAAGGAACACATGTGATAGTATATGCTCTCTAAGTTGTCTAAACTTGATTTTGAAATAAAATTGGTTAGACTTGTTTAGTTGTTTTTGATCTAGGAATGCTTTGCATCTAGAGTTGATAATGTGTTTGAGTGCTTAACATGCTTCTTCGTTGCTTGTTTTGGTGTCTATCTTGATTGCATTCATCTCTAATTATTTTTCCTCCATGAAAAACCTTTTTCTAGATTCTCGATAGTAGCTCAATACCCTCGATCTATCAAGAATTTCTAGATTTTCTCAATACCTCTCAATAGATAGCCCAATCCATCGAGCCTCTTCTCTGAAGTCTCTGTTTGCTCGATAGATAGCTTGACACCTTCTTGATCTATCGAGCCGGTTTTGCTATCGATACCTCCTCAATACCTCTTTGATTTATCAAGATTTAGTTCCTGACACCTTCTTGATCTATCGAAGTGCCTGTTTCTATATATACTTGAGTTTCAACCCGGTTTGCTCTTCACTCAAATATCTCGATCCGTTTCTCTTCTCTCTCAACCCAAAAACCTTTTCTTCTTAAAAATCTCTCTACCCATCAAGATTTCGGCCTAAACCAAGCTTCAATCCATTGGTTTGTGCTCTTAATCTTCTCCTTTTCTCATTCTTTCATGCATTTAGACCTAGGTTTTAGGGTTTGGGAAATTTTTTGGGGTTTCTGTGGATTTGCTAAAAATTTTGGGTTGGGTTTTGTGTTTTTGTTGTCACTTGATCAGGCATTGTATTTTCCTTTATTATTTTCAAATGTTCATGCATTCTAGGATTGTGTGCTTGATTATATCTTGTGAGTGTTGTAGTTTGGATTGGGTTTTTGCCCATGATGCAATTTATTTTTGCACATCATATTTTCATGCATTGCCATGCATTGCACCTCTCTTTTCCTTCTTTCCCATGCATTCTCTTCTTCTGTGTTTTCTTTTTTCACCTCCCTAGTTTCTTGACTATGGCACTGATAACGCCTTAAAATGTATACTTGTTATATATTTATGTGGGCGTTATCTCCTTATTACTATGCTTAATTTGTATAATTAAGCCATGATTTGCATTAGTCCCTATTATTTATCTTTACATGATTTTTTGAATAAGATGCCATTCATTGTGTATAATTTTCTACTTTTAGGAAATCATGTGAGAAAGATGAGTTTACAGGAATTTGTGAGAGAATGGAAGCCAAACTAGAATTAAAGTGGAGCTAAAGGACCATTCTTAAATGTCTAAGGAGATGCAGCTGGAGTGCTTGGATTGTCTACCATGATTTGAAGCTTCAAATAAGGAAAGAAATCAAAGAGGCAGAATCTGAAAAGGAAAAATCTGATTTGAGCACTAATCAGTATTTTGGGCGTATCTTTCTCCTCAAAAATCCAATTGACACAATGCTAGATGTGTTGGAACCGTGACTTAAATATCTACAACTTTCTAGTTTTGAGTTTTTCGAAATTCTCAATATTTGAAGGCCAAAATTAACTCACAAGTTACTACGGTAAACCCGGACGGAAATTAAAAATAGTAAAAGTTTTATTTTCTTTGGACACTTTTATGTTAGGGTTTTGAATGGAGGCTTTGGAGAACGAATTTGAGAGAAAACCTTGTATTTTCCTTTTTCTAATGGCAGCCAAAATTCTTTGCTAGGGCTAGGGGTTATCTTTCTTCTATACGGTATGAATATTCAATGTGATTCTTTCTAAGATTTTATCAACAACATATTTGATTGTTCAATTAGATTGCTTTTGATGTAGTAGTTCTTCCATGCTTTCAAAAAGTTCAATCATGTTTTTCTTATTATTTAGATGAATTTCTAATAGTTTCAAAATAGAAATCAGGTTTTAAAGTGAATGAGGTTTTCTGAAAACTTTTCTAACCACATTATTAATCTAGGTTATCATGCGTTCTTGAATTGTCTCAGTTCAACCGAATCATAAGTATTTAACTATATAAGAAAAATCAATTATGAAATATATTATTTCTTAGATTACAAAGAATGTCATATCGATATAGGAAAACACCCTGATGCCCTAGTATTTACGCTATTGACTTAAATTAGTTATCACTGTTATTCTTGTTTACAATTACCAGGAAAAATTTATTCTTCATCTTCACCAATAGTTTTTTATTTATTTATTACATTGTCTTTGAATCTACCCCGCTCCTTGTGGTTCGACCTCGGTACTTCAAGAATTATATTTCTACGATCTCCTGCACTTGGGAGTGAGCAAGCAGGCACCCAAAAAGTCTATTCCTTCCAAGAACTTGATCACGTCATGGTTCTTCTTCTACTTCTTCTTCTTCTCTTTCTATCCCTAATAGAGTTAGGTTTCGTGATTCAAACTCCCAAAAGGATTTCGTTGAGAACTTTTGTGATTGGGCAATTCATTCGAAATGCCAAGTCATTTTGTTTGATTTTCAAACACTCCTCTTCCTAGTGCATTTAGCTCTCGAGGTTGGGAATCTCTCTGTGAGAAACCCATTAGGTGTCCCATCGTGTTCATACTGGAGTTGTACTCCAACATGCATGCCATCGATGCCTTTGTTCCTCAGTTTTCTATGGTATTCAGAGGTACACGTATTGTAGTTACTCTAGACCTTCTTTCCAGTATACAATGTGTCCCTAAGGTAGATCATCCAGAGTATCCTAGACATTCTTCTATATGTAACATCCCTCATGACGAGTTGGCCTCACTTTTTTGTGAGAAGGCCATGGTGTGGGAAGATACTCTTAATTTCTTCATAATCGAGTTTGCTAAAGGTCTAAGGATCCTTAATATGGTGATGACCATTGTTCTCACATCACGATCACACTATAACACCATCACTGAGCCTCGTGCTCATTTCCTTCTTTCTCTGCAGGAAGATCTTTTTATAGATTTTCCCTCACATATGATAGTATCTATGATAGATATTTTCGAGATACTGCTACAGGTGATAAGCTCATCTTTCCTTCAGCTATCACATGCATTCTCACACACTTGCATGTCACCATTCCTTCTTCTCCTCTCTTTTACACCATGAGTGCCATTAGCAAGGAATCTATTAGGAGGAGTGACGAACTGGCAGCCAAGCGGCCTCATGTGGAGCCTACCCCAAGTCAGCAGGATGAGGTAGCTTTTTGTGTTGCTAAGGATGTTGCCTACACTTCTCAACCTTCATTTTGATTTGCTTCATCTTCTTCTCCTGAAGTAAAGGCATCTCTTGCTACCATCATGGACTAGCTTCAGCATATGCGTGTTGACTTTGGTAGTTGTCTTAACCAAATTTCTGATGAGATGTGTCAGATGAACACCAGGATTGGTCGCATAGCTCACCGATAATCTCGTCTTGGCGGTTTTGCTCTTTCACCTTCTTCCGAGCTTGCTAAGGACTCTTCTAATGGGGGAGATGATGGTGGTGATGCTTTTGTCTCTTCTAGTGATGATGAAATGACTGTCTCTCAATGATTCACCCTTTGTCACTCGTGACAAAAAGAGGGAGTAGTTTTGTATATGAGAGTAGTCTTGTTGTTAAGGGGAAAGCTAGTATAGATAGACCAGTTAGAGGGAAAGTGTTGTTTTGATAGATGTAGTGAGCTTTTGATGTATCTTTCTCATTACATGTACACTGGTCTTGTGACTACTTTTACATACATTGTATTCTTTTGACATATATGATGATGCATGTTTTTTCACCTTTGTCTTACCTGTATTGTTTCATTTCTCTCTTTACACACATGTTTCATCTTTTGTACAACTTGTCTATTTTTCACACTTGATGCCTTGATGAATCTTGTCTAAGTGTTTCAGATAAGATAGGTTGCAAGCCTATCACATGCCATGATCTTTTTTCTTGCAAAGTTGTTTAAGAGCTCATTGTAGTTGTTAGGCTTATGTACTTTTGCCTTTTGGTAATAGTTATGGAGATTGTTGCTTTATACTTCTCTCATAATTATGCTTGTGGTTTTGTCACGGATTGCCAAAGGGGGAGATTGTTAGGGTCATATTTTATGTAATTGGCTAATCCTTTGACAAAATGCATTTTACTTGTAATTGGGTAGATCTAAGATGAGTTTAATACATCAAGAAATATGTTGTTCAAGTATATCAAGTGTTCATATTAAAAGACATGAAGATTGCTCTAAGAAACAAGTGAAGAAAAGTTGTTCATTAAGTCTCGACAGGTAGCTTGACAGATGACTGCTATTGAGACTTAATATGAAGCTCGATAGATGTCTCGACACCAGCTCAATCTACCGAGAATTACAATTTCTAAATTTCCAGGTTAGAAATTCGGCCCAACTTTATGTGTTTGTTCAAGGTTTCTTTCCTCACAACCTTAGATATATATAAGGTTTATTTTAAGAGCCGTCACACATGGATATAGAGACCAAGAGATTTATTTTTTCTTTGTGAGAAACTACTATGTTTGCACGCCTACAGGTTTTGTAACCAAGTGCTTCCTGAGCTTCATTGTTGATGAAGTGAAAAACTTTACAGCCAACAACATCATTCAAGTTGCTGGAGTTAGTCATTTACTAGGATTCATGCAAAGGTAGGATTCATGCTACAGTTGGAGATTTGTGCATCAAGGAAAAAGAAGGCTACTACAAGATCAAGTTCAATTAGGTATTAAAGCGAAGGTTCAACTGTAGGTTGATATTTTGGGATAGGCCAAGGTAGTGGTAAAATTCTTTATACTTGTAACTGCTTGATTCTTGATTAGTAGATTCTTAGTAGTGGTGACCTTAAAATCACCCAATGGGATTTTTGCCTTGCGAGAGGTTTTCCCCATTCGTCAACAAATCACTAAATTATTTATTTTCCGCTGCATATTAGTTAATTGGTGATTTGTTGGTGCTTCCACGATTTGCATGCAATTGAACCTAATTAATCAACTTGGGTAAATTGAATTAATTAACCGGAGTCAAACTATCCTAACCCAACACAATGAAGCTTACCAAAGACCAAAAAACATTTATATGAAAATCAATAGTTTTACTACTTTACATAGATCATAACACTATAACTCTGAATTCAGAAATATTTTTTGAGAGCAAAAACTTAGAAACCAAAAGTAAACAACCTACTAATATTAAATCATGCAGAATAAACATGCATATTGTGGTGAACTTATATAATCTCTCAAATTAAACGCTCCAAAATATAGACATCTTGTTATTCCACAATTAAACTACACTCCAAATACCCAAGAAACACCTACTGCTTGACAAAAGTAGCCACTATTTGCATTCAAGATTCAATCTTTCACTTACGTTTAGCCATATCCTAGATTAATGTTCTTCTCAGAAATTGAATCTTATTGGTGGCAGAGTTTATAGTTGGTTTAGAATATAGAAGAAAGATCGTGCCTTTTTCAAAAATGAATTTCTTTAATTTAATCAAAAGAAGAAGAAGAAATATATCATCTTGATGCTATTCGATGCAATGTTGAACAGTAAATCTGCACAAAACAATCACATTTTGAATCAATCATTAATGGTCATATGTCTCCAATTTGTGTCACCAACAATAGAGTAGAAAAACATACAGAACAACAAATCTAATGTTGACAAATAATTTGTGCTAATTTGTTCCCTTTGCAATCACTTATCACATATCTCTTTAATTAAGATTTATATGTGTTTCATCTACTAGAATAGCTTAAAAAGAATAATTGCCGGAGTTTCACTACAATTTCTAATATAAAACAAAACAACAACTATAGCCCAACTGAGAACATATTTCTTACTACATATTACAATCAGAGACAGACCAAAGTGAAAAAGACATGAACTTGTATAGAAGAGATAGAAGTTTTGAAAGAAAAAAAATAATAAGGAACTGAGTGGAGACAAAGATGGCTGATGTTTTAGGTGCCCAAATAATTATTCAATCAAACAAACGATTAAGCTAAGCTAAATCAGATATTCTAAAAAACCTAGATAGCAAAATAAAGCAAAACTTAAAGCTGAAGCAAAACCTATAGGATTATTGTTAGATTTCGAGGGTTGGGCGCTCTTCCATGCTATCTCCACTTTCTTACAAAACCTATAGAATTTTGATTTTCTATGAGTGTTTCCTTGACTTCAAAAATAATAATAATAATAGAGAGAAAAAAAGGCTAGGAATTGAAATCCATAAATTGACAGAAAAACCTAATTAAAAACAATAGGAAAACAGATTAGTTATAGATTAATTGAGAAATACTGAGAGAGAATGTTCTGATATGGAGGCCAGGTTTGAAAATGTTGGCAACCTTGGTTGTGCCCTTGCAAGCTTTCTATGAAATAGCTTGGGTTTGCGTTTGAGAGAGTGTAGAGGTTCTGCTTTTGGTGAGTAATGTCGAAAGGAGAGGAGCTGGGTTTGGTTTTGTCCAAAGGAAAGGTTCTACCTTTCACTATTGCTTCAGTATTTTGTTTTAGTTTTAGAAATTTATCGGGTTTGATTTTTAGAATTGTGGAAAATTTCGGGCTTTAGCTTTTTTTTAGTTGAAATTTTTGGGTAGCTTCAATTTTATTGAAGTAGTAGACCGAGTCTATGACAAGTGGAAAAAAAAATTATTAGTTCATGTGAAAGTGATAGACATTGAGTCATAATTTGTCATGTAAGATAGTTGTAACAGAAATTGTAACATTTTATGTAGTACTAGAATGTATTACTCATATATTATTGAAACACAATTATTAGTGGCGACTAATTTTAGGCTCTTCACTTGATTGTTTGATATAAAGGGTGCTTCTTTCCTTAGCCTTGTGAGCCTTACCCTACTCTAATATTTGCTCCCTAAGACTTTGTCATAATGGGTCAATGATCTAATGTGGTTGAAACCATTACAAGGACATGTTTTCCCTTTAAAGATTAGCCAATCACAAAGAACCTACTTGGGTATATGTACAAACATAAGTTGTATCCATTTGTCAAAGAATAGATGGGTCTAAGGTTTGAATGCCATTATGGCCAAAAAGAAAAGAAAAGAAAAGAAAAGAAAAAAAAGAAAACAAAAGAAAAGAATTCTAGTAACGACTCTATCTATGCATTAATCGTAACTTTATATATTGAGGGATCAATAATTTGACACTGCTTGCACATTGACTTGATTGGTGGAGATTATACTCGTACTAATCACTAACCTGTGCAATGAACAGATTTATCTCTTCTTCAATTCTTTGATCATTTTTATTTTAGCAATTTCTATTGTTTCCAACAAATACATCCAAGATTCAAATCTCTTTAATACAACCATTGAATTATAATTTTTTTTTATAAAAAGAACTTATAGTTATATTAATATTTATTTAGACTGATATAGTGATATGAAACTATATATTAATATTTTCTCCCTATATCAATGATTACTTACCTGGCAATTTTCCTTAAAAATAATAATAATTAAAAAAAACCAGAAAAACTTACTTGGCAATTTATGTTGTATAGATAACTGAAGTAATATTTAGATATGGGCAATATGTTTAATACTTGGAGTGTTGCTAACATTTACTCAATATGTTTGAAGCTGTATTGATAGAACCATTAGTATTAACAGTATTGGATGACAAGATAACATTAATACTGGATGGACGCAAAGACATCAAAGATTGATTAATATCTTTTACATCTTCAATTGATGTACTTTGAATAGACATTCTATCAAAATTTTCTCCATTATCACTATATATAAAATTCCTCATTCATTTTTTTATCAATTCTCCTCATAGGTTGATACTCTCTCTCAAAAAAAAAAAAAAAAAAAAATCTCCTCATAAATCTTGTATATATTAAAGAATCAATTCTTTCCAAACTAATTAATAGTCACTGAATAAGAATAACATAAAATTTTATTGCAAAATTACACTATCAAGAGAAGGTAGCATACGACTAAAAAACCGCAAAGCTTAAACAAAAAATATGCAAGCAAATGTCAATGAGTTCGACCTAATTCTACTATTGTGATTTTCAAAAATAGTTCTAGAAAAGTAACCATTTAGCACAACATTCCACATAACATGATTTTGTTTTTTGGAGGCATTTTATCAAACATAAACCATGCATTATTGTTGTAACCATTCCTTGCGTATAATTTAATCAAAGAACTACCCACAAAACTCAAAACTCATAAATAAAATCCTTTCATTGGCAAAGTTACCCAAACTTACACTATTCAGACCACCACAAGCATTAACTACACTATTCATAAGGTTCATTGGGTTTTGCATGGAGTATAAAGCACCTAGAAAAAATCTCAAATTAATTACACCGTTGAAGATAGAAATGGAAATCATGCGGGCAGAGTTTCTCATGCAGTAAAGTTAAAAGAGTTGGATTGAGTACGGTCCATTTAAGGTTTTTTTTTTTATAATCCTGTCCATTTAAGGTTAGATGGCAAACTCCACCTCCAAATTGCTATTAGTCAATTGGGCTATTCAAGGTATTGAGTATATACATGGAGTAGGATAATAAGAGATGATTTTGGTCATATAATTGTGGGGGTTCACATGAAGGCAGCCAATGGTCCCAATTTTAGTAGCCTCATCTCTCATGGCTGCGTCCAATGCTGTCACGCCCCAAACCCAAGTAAGAGCTAGGCACATGACAACAGCCACACACTTATAAAGTTTACACCCTATAAGTGTGTAAGGCCCTCTTAAACAATTAAAGAATTATCCTCAAGAAAATTTCATCAATAAATTTAATAATATCCTCAATAAAGAAATTCTCAAAATATCTCCAGATAATAGTTCTCCAACATCAAATAAAAATAACTAAATCCTTTAAGTCTGAAGGATTACACAAATGGTAATATTAAAACATAAAAGTTCAAATCTTATTCCATTGATTTCCTAAACTTCACTCATGCGCACATCCCAGTGGAAGCCCAAACATATGCTACTCTTCCTGATCAAAATCTGAAAAGAGAAAGAGGGGGAAGGGGGGGGGGGGGGGGGGGGCCGTGAGTTGACAACTCAATAAGTAATCAAATCCAAATTAGTTTTATCCAACAATAGATCTGTAAAGTAATAAGATGTAATGTGAATCTTCAAAGGTTATACTAGGCTATGGGTTTTCAAAAATAGCTAAAGAAGTTTCATGATCTTAAAATAATACTTTGCAAATAGATCACATACTTTAATCATACAACTTTATATCATAGATGGTTTAGGAAGTAGTCAGTTTTCCATATATCAAAAGCTATAACTTACAATAGGTTCCAAAAATACATAAGCAGTTTTAATGACTCAAAATAGTTAAATATTCAAACGTAATTCATATTATTAACAATCTTTGACTATGGTCACGCTATATCCCCGTGACTGGGCATCAAAGTACCAATGAACAACCCCTATTGGTTTGGGTAGCAGAATACCAATGAACAACCCCCATTGGTTCGGGTATCAGAATACTAATGAATGACCCCCATTGGCTGGATATCAGAGTACCAATGAATAACCCCCATTGGTTTGGGTATCAGATTCAATTCATAGTCAATTTGTCCATAATCATATATATGAAATCATAGTTTCTAACAAAAATATATCTTATTCAAGTACACATATATACATATATAATCATATTTTCAGTATTCAAATATATTTGTGATATTTCTATATTCTGTACTTTAAATCAATATAGCTGAAGAAACAATTAAATAAAATAAATTTTATATTCAATGCTCATATTTATTTGTGGAATTTCTCTATTATTTACTTGAAATCAGTAATACAATAGAAATAAATAGTAACAACTGTAAACAATTTTCAGTAGTTAAATTACGTAGAAATAAAACCAATTAAGATAAGATTACTTACCTCCAAAAGAAACTTTTCGCTAACGTTTCCTCTAAAATCCTTAGATATCATTTAGAACAATTTTCAAATATTTTTACTCAATAATTAAATAATTTAAAAAAAATAACTTATAACGATACCCGGTCAATAGAGAGACTACAAAAATATCCAATAATTTCACTCTATTATCTCAAAATAAAAATCCATGTATTTTATATATATATATATATATATATATATATTCTACTGCCACTAACAAAGCCTAGGATAGCTAACATCATTTAGTGTCAAAATCCCATACCATCTTCAATAGTTCTACACGTGTTCTTCCCTTTTTTTTTTTTTTTTTTTTCTACTGCCACTGCCGCCTCTAGTTTTCCCTATGCATGAGGACAAATCACTGACACAAGATTTTATTGAACTCTATTCTTCCCCTACCAAAGGCAATAAACAAATAATAATGTAATAGAAAGAAACTCATGACGTTCCTTCTTTGCGTCAAGCTTGCTTTTTTTTTTTTTTTTTTCATCAATCTGATTCAATTCCTTTAAGAAATTTCGTAGAACACACCCATGCCATGTCTAAAGAAAGTCTCATTATTGGTCAAAATACTCACATAAGAAAATATTCTAACACCTCATAAAGTCTAAATTTGATAAAAGAATAAGATTTCTTAAACTCTTATCTCAAGAGAGTAGTCAAGTCTTCTCTACTTCAGTCATTTGAGAAATCTTCTCTCTCAAAACATCTGTCAGTATATGCGGACTTAAAATTAGACTATACAAACTAGGGTTTCAACCTTATTTTCAAAAAAACCCCTTAGTAATATTAATTATAAAAGTTGACCCCATAAACAAATTTACTTAAATACTCCTCCTTTTATTTATTTATTTTTTTTCCGGGTATTACAAACGTAATTGCCATGGGGATACTGGTGTTTTTAATGCAACTTTGAAACATATGTAGTGCAAGTGCTTCAACGCTTCCATAAAATTTAACTTGCAAAAGTTTGGTCAACTCTTGAGTGATTGGTTAAAGTAGTCTCTTTAGCTTATGCAGCGATAGTTTTTGATGTATGTAGCGATAGTTTCCAACATATGCCTATAAGTTGGAGCAAGATGAAGAATAAGAAGAAGCTCTTATCGGGTGGGGAGTTGGAGAGATATCTGGTAAAAGTTAAACTAAAAAATTAACTTAAAAACAAGGGCTGAGGTGTAAAATTGTGAAGCCAACAAATCTGATATGGCACAATATTAGAATATCAGAAAAAAGGTCAAAGGCTTCCGGTTTTATAGTTTATTCTAGCATTACTCCCGTGCATGGCACGGTTTTGGTTATAAACTTTTGGAATAATTTTATTGAAAAATAACAAATTAATAATCACTTTTTTTTTTTTTTTGAGAAACCAGCCAAACTGACTGGGACTTTATTGAATTTAAAAGAATGCTTCAAGGAACATCAAAATCAACTATCTGGGAAATGTCAGTAGGTAAGACACCCAACCATTCCCGATACCCGGCCAAACATTTGGCCTTCTTAGCTAATGCATCGGCAACCACATTACAAGACCAATGAACAAAAACAAATTGAAAAGATTGGAAAACAGAGACTAAGGAGCGGATGTCATCAACAATATCTCCATATGAAGTCAGAATCGGGTCTTCTTGGACAATAGCATTAGTAACTGAAACTAAGTCTCCTTCGAAGATAACGTTCTGTAGGTCCTTTTCAGCCGCAAACATCACAGCATGGCGACACGCAAGGGCTTCTGATGGTTTTTACACCCCTTAAAGCAATTGATTTAACCTAGATAATTAGTCAAGTTGTTACTTAGTCCAAATTAACAAGTCTAGGTTATCATAATAACAAAGATCATAACATGCAAAGCAGCGGAAAAATAAATAACACAAGATATGATCACCTAGGAAACAAAATCAATAAAAACCTGGAGAGGATTTGACCTAACTATCCTCAAGGTAAACTTGAATCCACTATCTTGAAAGAATCGAAGTTCATACAATAAGACTTACAAGCCCCCACGCTCGACTTCTTATTGCTATCAACCAGTAGAACTTACTGACACGGCTACGTGCAAACTCCGAATCTACGGACTCCTTCTTTCTTGGATTCACCACTGGATACAAGCACACCCGCTTGTGTTTACTTTAAGCTTCAATGGCAGCAATTGAGTTGCTCAAAACATCTGTCAGTATATGCGGACTTAAAATTAGACTATACAAACTAGGGTTTCAACCTTATTTTCAAAAAAACCCCTTAGTAATATTAATTATAAAAGTTGACCCCATAAACAAATTTACTTAAATACTCCTCCTTTTATTTATTTATTTTTTTTCCGGGTATTACAAACGTAATTGCCATGGGGATACTGGTGTTTTTAATGCAACTTTGAAACATATGTAGTGCAAGTGCTTCAACGCTTCCATAAAATTTAACTTGCAAAAGTTTGGTCAACTCTTGAGTGATTGGTTAAAGTAGTCTCTTTAGCTTATGCAGCGATAGTTTTTGATGTATGTAGCGATAGTTTCCAACATATGCCTATAAGTTGGAGCAAGATGAAGAATAAGAAGAAGCTCTTATCGGGTGGGGAGTTGGAGAGATATCTGGTAAAAGTTAAACTAAAAAATTAACTTAAAAACAAGGGCTGAGGTGTAAAATTGTGAAGCCAACAAATCTGATATGGCACAATATTAGAATATCAGAAAAAAGGTCAAAGGCTTCCGGTTTTATAGTTTATTCTAGCATTACTCCCGTGCATGGCACGGTTTTGGTTATAAACTTTTGGAATAATTTTATTGAAAAATAACAAATTAATAATCACTTTTTTTTTTTTTTTGAGAAACCAGCCAAACTGACTGGGACTTTATTGAATTTAAAAGAATGCTTCAAGGAACATCAAAATCAACTATCTGGGAAATGTCAGTAGGTAAGACACCCAACCATTCCCGATACCCGGCCAAACATTTGGCCTTCTTAGCTAATGCATCGGCAACCACATTACAAGACCAATGAACAAAAACAAATTGAAAAGATTGGAAAACAGAGACTAAGGAGCGGATGTCATCAACAATATCTCCATATGAAGTCAGAATCGGGTCTTCTTGGACAATAGCATTAGTAACTGAAACTAAGTCTCCTTCGAAGATAACGTTCTGTAGGTCCTTTTCAGCCGCAAACATCACAGCATGGCGACACGCAAGGGCTTCTGATGGTTTTTAGACCCCTTAAAGCAATTGATTTAACCTAGATAATTAGTCAAGTTGTTACTTAGTCCAAATTAACAAGTCTAGGTTATCATAATAACAAAGATCATAACATGCAAAGCAGCGGAAAAATAAATAACACAAGATATGATCACCTAGGAAACAAAATCAATAAAAACCTGGAGAGGATTTGACCTAACTATCCTCAAGGTAAACTTGAATCCACTATCTTGAAAGAATCGAAGTTCATACAATAAGACTTACAAGCCCCCACGCTCGACTTCTTATTGCTATCAACCAGTAGAACTTACTGACACGGCTACGTGCAAACTCCGAATCTACGGACTCCTTCTTTCTTGGATTCACCACTGGATACAAGCACACCCGCTTGTGTTTACTTTAAGCTTCAATGGCAGCAATTGAGTTGATCATCAAGGTGTAGATAAATCTTTTCCTTGAAAACCCTAAGTTTGTGTAAAGGAAAGCTCATCTAGATCTCACAAGAGATTTACACAAACCGCAATATGAGCAACACTAAAATGTGGCTAGGGTTTGCCTTTTATACTTAGGACAAATTAGAAACCCTAAAAATGTTTTGAAACAACTAGGGCTGAGTTGGAAATTCTGCAGAAAAAAACATTCTACCTGAGCTTTGATCGATTGAGCCAGGCTGAAATGCATTAATCTTTTCTGCATTAAGCTCGATTCCAACTTTACATAAATGCACAACTTTGAGCAATACTAAAACACTTCTAAACACATTGTTTTGATTATGGTTTACCAACAATACAAATTAGAGTTCTAAATACATAAAATCCTAAGTCTTTAGAATATAACAAACTCCCCCTTTGGCAATCTGTGACAAAACATAACTAGAAGCTCAAAGTTTACAAAATAAAAGCCCTTTACAAAAATAATGCTTATAAAACAAATTCAATCCTAACTACTATCCATCAGTTGTAAGTGTAGACAGCAGCTCAATTGAATCAACCTGTATATTTCCTGAAACACTAAACAAAATGCATAACCACATGTGTGGAAACAATACAAGTAAACAAATTAAATTCTTAATTTCAAACAACACACAATAAAGATATATATCAATGAATAACTCATAAATATAAATCAATAAACAGTTTGAAACAAGAAACATATAAAGTACCAATAAAAATTACTCCCCCTAACATGAATATCCCATCAAAAAAATGGCAAGAGCTAAAAAGGTAAAATACAATGTGAAGCACCTAGATACAATCTAAACTCCACAAGCTCCAACCAAAAAAATACTCTTCCCCTGAAAACAAAAACTCTACAAAGTACTCCCCCCTTTTTTGTGACGGAATGCCAAAGGGCAAACAAAATCCATCATCAAAAGGGAGGTGGTCTAAACTGCGCCAACTCCGTACGCAAGGCACGGATCACATCGAGCACGTCCACCAAAATCTGTCCATGAGCCGCCTGAACGGTCAAGACATGATCCAACATACGTCGAATGTTTGAATCATCTAAAGCAGTTGGTGGAGGAACATCAGCATCAGCAGCAGCACCCAATGTCTCAGCAACATCAGCACCTGTAGAAGAGGGAGGAGGGGGAACAGCACAAGATGACGTATCTCTAGGACGCGAAGGAGCAACTCTCAAGTGAGTAGCCCTCTGTCTAAGAAAGGTGGCACCTATGGGAGCAACGACATGCACAGGCTCACCAGACAGGAAACCATCTAGACCTAAAAAGAGCAAAATTCTATGAATGAAAATAGGATGAATAAGCGCATGCCTACGACAGAGCTCCTATGAACCTCGTTCAAAGAACAAAGAAATAGATGAGGGAAACTAATCGACGCACTAGAAATGAACGCATACAAAAACACACATTGCTCTAGAGGGATGATGTGGAAATGAGAAATAGGACACAATGAATGACACGCTATCCTAAAGAAAAGATAGGCAGTCTCAGCGGATGTGATTTGAGGATCAGAACCCCACTAGATAGATGACCAAGTGATGTATAACATGACTACATCTAAATAGGGTGACTCATCATAGGGATAGTCAGGCTCTCGAACAACTGAAACCCCAAGAGCCTCAGCCACTACCCGAGAGGTAATGGTGAACTCAACACCTTATATCCAACTCCTAACAAGGGTGTTGAAATTATAGACGTGGCAAGAGAGGTTCGAGAAGAACTCTCTAATCAGGGCGGTTGAGGGTGGATGATCTATCTCTAAGAGAGGCAACCAACCTCTAGACTCAAAGTTAGCCCTAATGGCTGGATCAATCTCATCTAAAACCACAACACGCTCAACCCAAATCTTACGCTTACTGTTCAAATTATCAAAGGCCTCTCTACACTTATCATTCCTAAACACCTCACTCCTAGAGGGAGACTCAGAGGAAGTGGAAGGGGTCCTATAGGCTCTAGTTTTCCTAGGCATGGTGCTAGGATAAAGACCAAAACACAGAGCAAAGGAACAAAAACACAAAAGAAAAAAAACAAGGGCAGACTGCAAGTTAGCACATAAAAAATATAAAACAAAAATCTATATGATGCATGAACAATTTAAATGGCATGATGCATGTCCTAATGCAGTGCAATTAAGTCCAAATAAGTTCAAATTCACAAAATTGGCTTGAACATAGAGGTATTAACACAAAAAACCCAAAATTTGGAAAACCACTTGATCAATTTGAAAGATATTGACTAATTGATCATCTTACAAGATAGATTTTAGAAAATAATGACCAATTACATCAATTGAACAAGCCAATTTCATCAATTTAACCCAATTTGAACAAAATCCCCAATTCGGATCAATTACAAACCCTAGAATTTTCAATTTTTCAAAAACTACAAAATTGATTAAATTAAACTACAAGGATCATGATTATAACATCCTAAAACAAAAACCCAATGATCAATTTCACAAAATACGGTTTGAATCATCAAAAACCCCAAAATATGAAAAGTGCCGAAAATACCCAATGAATATGCATGAAAAATGCATGAAAACATGAAATAAAATGCAAAAGGAAGGGCATAAAGGACTTACCGGCCTTGGGAGACAAAAACCTTGCAAAAAGTTTGGAGGAAAACGACAAAAAATCCTTAGTGGAGCCTAGCCAAGTCGGAGAGAGAGAGGAAAGTTTGAAAAGTTTTGAAAAAGTCCAGTCTGACTTTTAAAAAACATGATTCACGAGTTTCGATCGATCAAAAAAGAGCCTCGATCGATCGAAACAGACAGAGACTTTAACAAAACAATTTAAAAAAAGTTTGATCGATCGGAAAACAGTTTCGATCGATCAAAACAATCAGAGGCTCTCTCAAACATATTTAAAAAAATTCGATTGATTGAAAAATAGAATGGATTGATCGAAATGGACAGAGGCTCACTAAATTTGAGGAAAAACACAGTTTTTTGAAAAAATTCAGAATTAACTCAAAGCATTGAAATTTAAGAACAAAATGCATGAGTATGTGATGATGTGATTTTCAAAAACAAGAATTTTAAGCCCAAATTTCCCAAAAATAAAATTTCTTGCATTCTCCATAAATTTTCAAGCAACAAATTAATTTTGCACAAAATTCAAAGTATTTTCAAAACATGGTTGGTCAGACCATAAACTCACACAATAACATGTACAAAGTTTAGCAAAGAGTAACTCGTGTAATGTGTGCAACTAGGCAAAAACTTGAGATACATGTGAGGTGATATGTGAATAGCAATCAATCACAAAGTCTACAAAATTCATCACAAAGAATTTAAAAGAGACTATCACCTAAAGAGTTACATCATATAACTCCCACATCTCCTATATCATAAGCTTGCAATCATGTAAGTTTCTTAAATTTATGCCTCATAATATACACACCAATTTTAAGTCATGTGATTTTGGCATCAAGCCTAATAGTACACACCAACTTTAAGTATTTAAACAATTGTAAACTGAGGCTTCACCTTATGTTCTTTTTGTGCATGTGCTACACTTTTTCGAGTACAAAATCTTATGATATGCACTAAGGTGTTCATGATTGGCTAGTGAATAGTGGTGAGATGGTTATTTATGCCTTTCTCTAAAAGTTCAAGTCCGACAGTCAAAAACATGTGACTTCTGTTTTTGACTTCAAGATTAAGACAAAGTAATCAAAAACCATAAACATCTTTCCCACACAACATGCACTACAAAGTTTCAACTAGTAAAATGCAATAAGTAAGCCCATCAAAGCTAAATTAGGTACAAACGACATGTTATGTGAAAATAAATTGACCAATCTTATTCTTCAAAAACCAATAAGAATAGTACAAAATACAATTTGCTTCCTTTTTCTTCCTTTTTTTTTTTTATTTAAAAAAAAACACCTAGAATGAAATGCATGAATGTTATGCAATGCAAATCCTAGAAAACAAAAAACAAAACAAAACCAAAGAACAATAGTCACAAAGGGTAGAGCAATGAAGCACAAGGACCATGTTAGAAAGACTCAATTAGTTCGAGTCTTTTGCATCCAAAACCTTTTAGATGCACCATGAGCATTGGAGTTCTTATTCACATGGGAATGATTACCAGCTCCAAGATTGGAATAAAGGTTTAAAGCCTTTACTAATTCACCAATAAGTACCATAGGATCTTGTGCTTGAGGCACAGGTACTTTTGGTTTGTTTGCTCTCTTTGCAGCTTGCAGCTTGCAGCTTGTAACAGTTAAGACATATGTGTCCAGACTTTCCACAAAAGTGACAAACCATGCAAGCTTATCATGTCTCTTGTCCTTAGATAGGGTAGGCTTCTTAGACTTAGACTCTTTCAAATCAACCCTAATCTTCTTAGATGATGAAACTTCTATGGGTTTGACAACCTTACTCACAGGGGGTTTGACAGTTTCACTCACTATCTCACTCATAGAAGGTTCAGAAGAAGATGAAGGGACAAACTTTGTGGAATGGGGAGCAGACACAGAGATGCTTTCAACATAACCTAATCTAGTTTTGTCAGAAGAAGACTTTTGAACACTCAACATTTGATCAAGTTTAGAACTAACAGATTTAGCAACAGATAAATCAAGTTCCAAAGATTTAACTTTATCAAGCAAAAGTATATTCTCAGTTTTCACATTGTTCAAAAGTTTAGTAGCATCAAACAGTTTAACAAGCAAATTCTTCTTATCAAGCTCAAGAGATTCAATTTTCTTCAGTCCAAGTTCAACATTCATAGCATCCTTTGCAGCAACTTTGCAAAATTTATTATAGGCCTCTTGAAGATCTGCATCTTTAGAGAGTTCCCCATCAGAAGGGTTCTCTTCAACAGATATGCTCTCATCGACTACAGCAGTAGCGGTGAAAGCAATGAAGTTTCCATCCTCATCACAATCAGACTCATTATCAGAAACTTCACCATCACTAAAGGTTACAACCATAGCCTTACCCTTAGACTTCAAATGGGTAGAACATTCAGATTTCATGTGACCATACCCTTGACATCCAAAACACTGAGAACCCAAAGAATTATTAGAAGATTGACCTACTTTTTCTCTAGGTTTATCATTATTGTTCACCTTAGTGGGATCATGCTTCCTAAATTTTCTAGGTTCAGCAGTGTTCGTGCCTCTTGCCTTTTTGTTACTATTCCTGAGAAAGTTTCTAAAATTCTTGGCAAGGTAAGCAATCTCTATAGTAGAGAGCTCATCATCAAATCCACCACCTTCAACATCATCAACTAACTTAAGAGCCATTGATTTGGATTTGGTAGTTTTGGGTAGATCCAACTCATAGGATTGAAGAGATCCTATAAGTTAATCAACAAGGATGGAGTCCACATCCTTGCTTTCAGTAATGGCAGTCACCTTGGGTCTAAAGTCTTCAGTTAAAGATCTAAAAATCTTCCTAACAATTTTAGGTTGATCATAGATTTCACCCAAGTTAAAAGCAGAATTAACAATGTCATTCAATTTAGCATATAATTCATCAAAAGATTCATCATCAGACATCCTACTACTTTCAAATTTAGAAGTCAATTGCTGCAATTTATTTATTTTGACAGTCTTTGTGCTTTCATGCATAGTCTGGAGGATATTCCAAGCAGTATGAGCAATCTGAACATTAGAGATTCTCTTAAATTCTTTCATAGAAACAGCGTTAAAGATAGCATTCATAACCTTGCTATCAAATGCAGCTGCTTCTTTTTGAGAAGTTTCCCACTCACTAATAGGAGTAGTGGGCTTCTCCCATCCGTATTCAACGGAGTTCCACACTCTCTCATCAATAGATTTCAAGAATGCTTTTATCCTTACTTTCCAATAAGCGTAATTATTCCCATCAAAGTGAGGAGGAATAACTAGAAAGTGTTCGTGTTCCATGACAACAGGGGTTAAGGATCAACTCAATGATCAAAAGATCAACAACAAAAGAGCAACCCGCTCTGATACCACTTGATAGTTTTTAGACCCCTTAAAACAATTGATTTAACCTAGGTAATTAGCCAAGTTATTACTTAGTCCAAATTAACAAGTCTAGGTTATCACAATAACAAAGATCATAACATGCAAAGCAGCAGAAAAATAAATAACACAAGATATGATCACCTAGGAAACCAAACCGGCAAAAAACTAGGGAGGATTTGACCTAGCTATCCTCAAGGTAAACTTGAATCCACTATCTTGAAAGAATCAAAATTCATACAATAAGACTTATAAGCCCCCACGCTCGACTTCTTATTGCTACCAACCAGTAGAACTTGCTGACACGACCACGTGCAAGCTCCGAATCCATGGACTCCTTCTTTCTTAGATTCACCACCAGATACAAGCACACCCGCTTGTGTTTTCTTTAAACTTCAATGGTAGCAATTGAGTTGATCATCAAGGTGTAGATAAATCTTCTCCTTGAAAACCCTAAGTTTGTATAAAGGAAAGCTCCTCTAGATCTCACAAGAGATTTACACAAACCGCAATATAAGCAACACTAAAATGTGGCTAGGGTTTGCCTTTTATACTTAGGACAAATTATAAACCCTAAAAATGTTGTAAAACAACTAGGGCTTAGTTGGAAATTCTGTAGAAAAAACATTATACCCGAGCTTCGATCGATCGAGCCAGGCTAAAATGCATTAATCTTTTCTGCATTAAGCTCGATTCCAACTTTATATAAATGCACAACTTTGAGCAATACTAAAACACTTCTAAACACATTATTTTAATCATGGTTTTTCAACAATACAAATTAGAGTTCTAAATACATAAAATCCTAAGTCTTTAGAACCTAACAGCTTCCAAATCCGTAATTGTCGAGGCCAGAGCAGTTGGCATAGATAGAGCTGCCACTACATCTCCACGCCAATCTCGGATAACAACCCCGATACCGGCCAAATTAAATGACTTGAATACAGCTGCATCAAAGTTTACTTTGAAATGATCATGCTCTAGAGGACTCCATAGACACCAAGCAGCTACTGCAAAGATTTCCTTCTTGAAATCATCTGTTACCTACAAAAAACGATCAAATAAATCGCAAAAGGTTAGGGGAGGGGAATTCACAGCTTGTTGGGCCCAACTGTGATAGTTCCAAACACTTTCCACCACCCAACACTACCATAGAGCGTGTAAGACATCCTCCTGGCCTTCATTGCATAACTCACACACCTCTGAATTGATTATGTTCCATCGAACCAGATTGCACTTTGTTGGAAGAACATTGTGACAGGCCCTCCAAACAAAGTGCTTGATTTTATGAGGAGCTCGAAGCTCCCATATTCCCTTCCAAAAACGTCTTTGTGGCTCATGATTAGAGCTGCCTTGCACATTTCTATCAGTAAGCAGCTTGTATGCGCTACTTGTGGAATAAAATCCTGAAGGTGTGTAGGCCCATATAACCCGGTCCTATGTATTCCTTAAGCTCAATGGAATTCCCATAATCACCGATGCCTCATTAGGCAAAAACAACTCTTGAATCACCTCTGTTTTCCACTCTCTCCTGTCAGCTTCAATGAGGGAGCTAACCCTTGTCTCAGGCAAAATAGTAAGAAGGGGTGAAATGATGGAACTACTATCTCTTTTAGGCAGCCATTTATCTTCCTTTATCTGCACGGATTGGCCATCACCAATTCTCCAAACCATGCCTTTCCGGATCACATCTCTTGCACTAGGAATGCTTTTCCAAGCATAGGATCCGGCTATGGAATCTTTCGCTTCCAAAATTGAACCATTTGGAAAAAATCTAGCTTTAAACACTCGAAAGCAAAGCGACCCTGGGTTATTAATCATCCTCCAAACCTGTTTTGCTAGGAGAGCGTCATTGAACTTTTCAATTTCTTTGAAGCCCATTCCACCCACCTCTTTCGCTTCACAAAGCTTTTCCCAACATACCCAATGCACCTTTCTTGAATCACCACTGTAACCCCACCAAAACTTCCGGATTCAAACAATTACACAACACATTTATACGAAAAAAAAATTCCTAAATTTAATAATTAAAAACCTAAGGAAACTTAACTAGAGGTTTTTCATTTGCCAGAATATTTGTAGTATATCTAAAATGTGTTATGCACTTGAAGAGTATAGACTACATGGTATTTTGTTTTTCAAACTTTTATGCAGAGTTACGTTTTGATACACTAATGGCCTCTTTTATCTAAACAGGATCTCCTTAAAAATGAGTGGAGAGTCATGAAGATTTAATATTAAAGGATTCTTAATGGATAAAAAGGATAAAGACAATTGCTAGAAAAAATTATCAGTTCAAGCAAATAGTTGCATGATCATATTAAGATGTGAATTCCTTTTCATGATGTTGATTTAATATTACTTGCTAATAGCAATCTTGTGAAGGAATATGTTGTTGATATTTATAACATGCTATGTTAAAAAAAAAAAAAAAAAAAATCATGAATACTATTCAAATGTGTTATGGGTGATAAATATAGGTATGGATATTGATATTTGTAAAAACCAAAATAAAAATCAATTACAGTGAAATTTAAAATAATAAAAAAAGTTACATAATCATAATGTTAGACAATTTCTTTCACACACATATAATATCATTAACAACAAAAATAAAAATGAGAAATAGTAGCAAAAATATCTCACTTCTCAAGAAAATTAATTTAATCTAATAACACACATATAAACATAACACAAATACAAATAGAACCCTTGTTGTAGGAGAGAATACAAAATTTTATAATTCTTAAATAATATTTATAGAGGTTTATATGATAGATTTCATGGATTTAAATTTGCATTTATGACTCATAAGCAAAACCTTAAAAAAAAAAAAAAAAAAAAAAAATACATAGAAGAGAAATACATACCTGCAATAGTTTGTTGGTAGGTTTCATAAAGACTTTTAATATGGATTTCACAAACATCAAATTGCCTAAGTAATAAGAAAAAAACAAACAAACAAAGGAGAGTTAGATTTCTAAACAACATAGAAATTGTAAGAGAATGAGAATTATTGATAATGGGGGAGAGAAAAGAAGAAGAAGAAGAAGAAGAAGAAGAAGTTGTGACTAAGAATATATAAAAATACATTGAAAAACATTATATATAGGTTCTCTTTGAGATCTACTTATTTTGCTGAAATTGAAAACTTTTTGCTGAAAGTACTGTAAATAAAGATAAAGTTAGATGAAATAGTATAGTGAGACCCATGAATAGTACTAAAAAGTGTAGTAGGGCCCATGAATAGTAACAAAAATAAGCTAAATCGTAAAATAAGTTGGCAAAATTAATCATGGCAAATAGACATAGAGAGAGAGAATTTTCAATTGTGAGGAACTTAGATTTCTAATCGTTCTAGAAATTATAAGAGAAGAAGAATTAACTTAGGATGCACGTTTATCCACAAAAAAAAAAAAGAAAAAGAAAAAAAAAACCATATAGTCATTGAACGTAATGTAAGTAAAAGAAAAAGAAAAAAAAGAAGTAAGTAAACGTGAATGGCAATAAGGAAATAGGATAGACATATATCTTTTTTTAAGTTATAATCAGCTTAGAAGTTTAAAGTTATCCAAAGAAGAAGAAGTTAAACTCAACATTACTTTATCCAAAAAAGTGATAAAGTCATAGAAGAAGAGTTTAAAATAACAAAATTATATCTATAAATTTCTGCATGTGTAGTATGTTGCTGTTTTTTAATAAATGTCTAGTATATTGCTTTTTTTTTTCTTTCTTTTTTTTAGTTAAGAATTTTAATAAATGATTAGATGAAGAATTTGGATTGTAATCAAAGTAAGATTTTTATCTACTTAGAAATTATAAGAGAAGAAAAATTATATTTATCTTTTCTTAAAATCTAAAATTTTTTTACAATATGGTAAAGCCAAGAAAAAAAACCAAACAAAGGAGTTAGATTTTCAAACAACATAGAAATTGTAAGAGAATGAGAATTATTGATAATGGGGGAGAGAAAAGAAGAAGAAGAATAAGAAGAAGAAGAAGAAGAAGAAGAAGTTGTGCCTAAAAATATATAAAATACACTGAAAAACATTATCTATATATATATATATAGAGAGAGAGAGAGAGAGAGAGAGAGAGAGAGAGAATTTTCAATTGTGAGGAACTTAGATTTCTAATTGTTCTAGAAATTATAAGAGAAGAAAAATTAACTTAGGATGTATGTTTATCAAAAAAAAAAAAAAAATGGTCATATAGTCATTGAACGTAAAGTAAGTAAAAGAAGAAGAAGAAGAAGAAGAAGAAGAAGATGAAGAAGAAAAAAGAAAAAGGAAAAGAAAGAAACAAAATAAGTAATCGTGAATGGCAATAAGGAAATAGGATAGTCATATATATATATATATATATATATATTTTAAATTATAATCAGCTTAGAAGTTTAAAGCTATCCAAATAATAAGAAGTTAAACTCAACATTACTTTATCCAAAAAAGTGATAAAGTCATAGAAGAAAAGTTGATAATAACAACATTATATCTATAAATTTCTGCATGTGTAGTATGTTGCTGTTAATAAACATTTAGTATGTTTCTTTTCTTTTTCTTTTTTTCTTTTTTTTAATTAAGAATTTTATAAATGATTAAATAAAAAATTTGGATTGTAATCAAATTAAGATAGACTTTGAATTGTAATCAAAGTAAGATTTTTATCAACTTAGAAATTATAGGAGAAGAAAAATTAAATCTATTTTTTTGTTAAAATCTAAAAATATTTCTGCAATATGATAAAGCCACTTGGCGCAATCACAGCGTCTAAGCCCAACTTTTATTATATAGTATATGATATAGATAATATATTGACTATCTCTCTTTTTTTCTTTTTTCTTTTTTTCCGTTGAGAAATAATATGTTGACTATCAGACCGTGTTTAAGTTCACATTATATAATTATTGAACGGAGATAGAAAAAACCATGAAAATAAACTGAGAAACTGCGCCAATCAGAAATTGTTTTTGAGTGATGCATTGAAAAACACATTGCAACTACTTCGAAACTTATTCTAGTTGTTCATGAAACATTTATATTTTAAAAACCAAATGTCTGTCTAATCTCACAAAGAAAACGTTTAAAATAATAAGTGTGTTTAGGCTACCTTTGAAACCACAAGAAAATAAGTAGTGGCACATGGTATTGGAAAACATAGTTTTGCAAAACAAGCAGCGGAAAGTAATGGATCTACTTCATTAATTCATGTGAGATAACATGGAATGTCAGAATTTTTTAAATAAAGAATAGAATAGCGTACCTTGATGTAGTGAAATTCTAAACAAAAGAAGATTGAACTTGGAAAGACCTTCAATCTTCACCCCAATTCCACATATGCCCAAGGTGTGTGGTTTCTCAATTAGTTTTGTACGCACTTTTTTTCATAGAAAAAAAACTTTTTTTTTCTTTTGTTTCACTTGTACGTATTGATAACTGTTTATATAGTTATTTTATTTAATAACTCTAATTAAATAATTAACTGATTATCTAATACCTTTTGGGATAACTCAATTAGGCTATTGTGTAAGGCTTGAGATGGAACCAAAGAGACAAATAAAGCTCTAGCTTCAATGGGTTTTGGGCGTATCTATCAACTCTTGACAAACTCAAAGTTACCATTAATTTATTTAGTACCACTATAAAAATATAATTTCACTCTAGACTTTATAAAATTATATCCCAAGACTTTATTATCTAAACAATTAACACCTTCATGAAAATATTCGTAGTAATACAAAGTTATAATATATAGCTGTCACTTTGAAAATTACTACCTTCTGATCCTTGAGTTTCTGGTTTAATCTTTTAAGTTAGTCATATATTTATGAAATCAAATTTCATAATATATAAATTTTAGTAACTATTTACTAAAGTGATTAACTCTAACACTCTAAATAACTAAACTCATTAAACTTATCTCAAATGAATATTTTATATCTTTATAAAGAGATTATGAATTTTATCTTGAGAATATGTGTTCTTTCAACACTATGTATAGTTGCCCAGCATACTGAGATTTTGACCGTTTTACTAGATTTCACTCCTAATATATCAAAGTAGCCTCATTTTATGATCAGGTTCACTAACCTCTCAGGATTGAGAGTTTATATAAATAAAAGTCATGAGATTTATTATTCAGTTGATAGTTGTTAATAGAAAATTAATTTTACAGCGGTTCAATCTAATATGTCTTGCACACTTAAGACACATCAATATATCAACCAGAAGTCTCCATTTCCATAACCAAGATGTGAGGGATTTCACAATTTGCTCCAATATCAATGGGCTTGGTCTGCGATCGAATGCTGTAAATGATTTGTGCCCCCTCATCCTTCACCAATTGGTCATTGGATGTTTCAGTAAGGCATGCACACGGTCTGACAAGTGGTAACAGAGCCAAGGTCATAGGTTCGAGTTGTTGGAGCCGCATTGTGAGGGAGGGATTGTGAGGGATTTCACAATTCACTCCAATACCAATGGGCTTGGTCTGCGATCGAATGCTATAAAAGATTTGTGCCCCCTCATCCTTTACCAATTGATCGTTGGATGGATCGTTAAGGCACACGAAAATACCCAATTTCATCACTGACTACAAATTAAGATTTTGAGTTTACAAAGAACTTTTGATTTATATCTTCTGTGACTACATAAATCACATACAATGCATCTTAAGGACTATATGATAATGTCCAAATATTCATGTTACCATTATTTTAGATAATAAAACAACTTTATTTTTTATAATATAATGTCATAAATAGCATCATATAATAGGATTTTAGGACACTAATCCTAACACATAGTTGTCAATCAAGTTATTAAGGTTTTTGAGTTTGATTCGTTTATATTGTTGACAAGTAGCTGGAAATGAGTTGTGTTAGATTGACTATCATGATGTTTAAGTTTGATTTGTTTATTTCATTATAAAAATTTGAGGTAAATTTGAACTTAAAACTTTTTTTTTTTAATTTATTTTAACATGCTTGAGTTTGTTCATAATTTTTTTAATAAAAATTGTTTATTTTTACTTAAAAAATAATATTTATTAAGGCATATGTAGTGTCACGGTTTGGGGCCCAAGCCCAAAATGTATGGAGTCTTAGTCCAATGAGCCCAATACAATGAATTTGTAGAGAATGGGTCAAAGAACTAGGTCCTAATAAGTTGGACAACGGCTAGTATTGAATTGCATGACGTTCACACACAAATAAAGGATGCTGATATCAATAAACTTTCAGTCCGAGGAGGTTAAACCTGTATATAATGATCACTCTTGGATATCAAAATGATTTAGATTGCTATACTATTTTTCTCTCTATTTTCCGATCCCCTTCTCATAGAGGATCTTTCACATTATATAGCCTCTTTTGGACCATCTTGATCCTATACTTGTTGATCATCTGAGTCCCTACTTGAGTGCCCGTCCTATTAAACACCCCTTTCAGCCTTCTGTGAGTTGTGGTAGCCAAGGCAGCATTGTTCATGGGTCTTCTCCACATAAATGCGGCTAGAAAAGTAGCTGCAATGCATTTAATGTGGTGGTAGTAGTTTTTCCTAAGATATTTTGTGTTTCCTTCTTTCTCGTATGTTTATGAGGCACATTCCTATCGCTAGAGCCTTTTGAAGGGTCCCTCTAATTGCTAGAGTACACACTGGAGCTACATTCATCGCATCCGAGGAGGTATTCCTCCTTGGATCATCTTCCATTAATTCTCTGCTTATGAGATTTTAACTGGGGATTCCTTAACAACTATTTGCCACTCCTTAGACTTGACAATTGCCCTGGGTGAAGCCTAAAGCCCAATATATGATCTTGGACCCTTACCTCTATAATAGCCCCTCAAAATTCTGGTTTTTCCCTTTTATCGGAGGAGGAAAAGTGGGGTTTTGATTTTTAAGGGATAAGACCCACGAATTATTTGATTTACACGTGTGGGAACACGGTTTTACACACCTCATAATTGTTACTGACGCTTCGTAGCCCACGAGGCGTCATTAATTACTCCAGACGACTTTATGTCCCCCGCATCCAACAGTGAGGTGCTAATCCAACGGTTGACACTTTTCCTAGGATTTTGAGCAGGAGTATTCCCACTTATTCTCTCCTTCTATATAAATCCTTCAGGGAAATCATTTTCTTCTTTTCTTCAAAAAAACCCTCAAGTGCTCCAGAGAACTTTCGCCCCGTCTCACAAAACACTCTAAATTCCTGAGTCTCCATAGCTATTTCTTGTAAGAAGTCTTTGCGAATCTTTCTAAAAGTTTCAAAGGTTTAGCATATGTGTTCCTGTAAATCTTTCATTTCTTTTTATTCTTCTTTTTTCTCCTCGGCCTTCTTCCTTGGCCTTTTTCTTTTTAGAAGCCTTTCTCTGCGTCATTTTTGGTCACTTTGATGGGTAGGTTCAAACACCTAGTAGATTCGTCGGCTGGTATGGAGGGTTTTAGGGCCAGATACCATATCCCACAAGGAATGGGTTTAGAATATTGTCGTTCGGACTGAATACTCACTGACAGAGAGATGGGTCAAGTCGTCATTCCTATGATTGCTTTCATAGAGGGAGGAATGACGCTTTCCATGGGTAGGATAACTAGAGATTATTTGCTTAACCATAGGCTGACCCCTTACCAGTGCACCACCAATATGTTTTGAGTTTTAGGGTGCATAGATGTTCTAAACGACTAGATGAACCTCGGCCTCACATGGCACGACGTTGCTCACTTGTACGAGTGCCACTCCCTTTCTGGGGGATATTACCTCAAATCTCGGTCCGACGAGGTGAGGTTGATATTTTGCCTTCCTAAGTCCAATAAAGGCTTGAAGGATGATTATCTGGTTATTTTCGGGGAATGGCATGACAGTTTTCACTGCCCAATTAGGGTAGGAACACCAGGTGGGGTACTCTAGGATCAGGTCCCTCGGCTGAGATCTTAGTCTTTTGAGCTTTCCCTTTACTTGCTTTAGTTATTTGTTTTCTCGGATTAACCATAATTTCCCTTTTAGATGTTTTGCAGACAAAGATCACGTCACCCTGAAGATCAGTCTGGTCAATGTTCAAGCTCTCAATTACCTCCTAAGGTCAAAGATTTTCATGAGTGAAGACGGGCAGTTCCGGGCCGCTCATCTAATTTTGGAATATGACCCGCTGTCCCACATCTTCCAGGATGTAGGCTAGGCAATAAGGGCCGGGAGTCCCAAATTGGCTCGGATTGACGTCTCCAAGCTGGGATTTTTAGCTCGGAGAGACCTTCTACCCGTTTAGCCACCAGTTCAGCGTGTTCTTCAAGGGGTAGCTGCTCTAAGAGAGGAGATTGATTCTGCTCACTCATCTCTTGAAGCTGAGATTGATCAATTCCGCTTTAACGAGGAGGGTGAAGTGCCAACAAGGCTAGTAGAGCTCTCAGACTCTGACGTTGATCTCAACCGATTCTCCGTAGCACATTCTCCGAGGTTGATAGTTGCCCAGATCGATACTAGCCAAGAAATCGAAGAAGAAGGCATGGATTTGAAGCAAAGGTCCGGCTTAAAAGGCCTAATGGCCAATAGGAACAAGGGACAATCCTCCAGAGATGTCCCTAAGGTGCAAGTTCCTCCCAGCCTCCCTTCTCCTCCCCTTCCTCCCACTGACCTCGAGTTGTAGGCCAATCCAAATCTGAGGAGGAAAAGGCCAGTTGATGATTTGGAGGAGGGTGATGTCAGACCTCAAAAGGGGTCAAATAGCAAAAGAAGGCCAAAGAGCCTAAGGATAAGAGAAACAAGTCCGTGGACAACCGAGATGAGGCTGTAGTGCGACGGGGGTAGCGTACCTGGTCCCCTCGGCTTGAGATAGATGGTGCTCCCATTTCTTGGGACACCATGATTTAGGAGTCTTAAAGGGGACAGGCTACCTACCTTGCCGAGGCCTTACATATGCCCCTTTTCCTCCCCCGAGACATGGACTGGTTCAGGAATACCAAGCAGCCAGATCTCTTTATGTCGTTGAAGAGGGACCTTGCGATGGTAAGCCAAACAACACCTTCCTTCATTTAAATTTTAGATTCTACGTTCATTCACATGTTGCATATGTTTTAATAACCCTTCCAGTACTTTTATGCAAGTTGCCCAGCAAATTTACGTGGCCGAGGAGTGGGTTAGGAACACCTGCGACGAGGTCAATGCTGAGGTTCAGTCCTGCCTTGAGGCTGAGAAAACTGTCGGGATCCTTAGGTAGGAAAAGGAGGGCCTGCCTGAGAAGGTTAAAGAGGCTATCCAGGCTTGTGACAGCGGCGTGGCGGGCCTGAAGACCATGGAAAGGTAGGCTAAAGATATGCGCCAGAAGCTGCACGAAGCAAAAATAAACTTAGCCACTGAGAAGCAAGTAGTCTTAGATCTCAAGGCGCAGCTGCAGTAAGCCAAGGAGGCAACTCACGTGGCCAGGGAAGCAGCTGAGGCCATGGTGAAAGCGTCCTATGAGCGTGGGGTGCTAGACATAGAGAACAGGCTGACGGAGGAGGTGGCTGTGGTTTGCAGGGACTACTGCACCGAGTCTTGGGGAATGGCGATGGATCGGGTGGGAGTCCATGTAGACTCTGAGCTGAGGAGGGCCAAGAATATCTTCTTCCCAGAGGATATTCGAGAGATTCTTTAGTCGGACCCTCCTTCCGAGAAGCTCCTTCCTACCCAGGCCGCCTTTCCTGACACCGACGTTCCTAAGGGGCCAGGAGTGGATAAGGAAGCTTAGCCACCAACAAAGGATAAGCCCTTCGAGGACTCCTTCACAATCAGGGATGTAGTCTTGCAGGCCAAGGATGCTGAATCTAAGTCCAAAGCTTATGGTGCTTATTCCGAGGCTGCTGATCCCAACAAAGATCCTCCCAAGGATAAGGCCTAGAATTCTAGACGAAGGGGTTTTTTTTTTTTTTTTTTACTTTCCTTTCCTGTGGCTTTTGCCACTGCTTGTAATGTAATTTTTTTAAATTAATGAATGAACTTTTCTTCTACTCCTAAAGTCTCTACTTTCATTGCTTTTATTTTTATCGTCACTACAAATAAGCCTGAACTATCACTACTCCATTTCCAACAGTAATTCATTATTGGCATTTCAAAAAAAAAATCTAACTAAGTATTAGCAAGATAGAGTTATTTTGCATTTTTAATATGAATTAATTCTTACATAGTGAATGTTGAATCTGAAGGGAGTAAGTAATATACCTTGTAACTTACGTTCTGTTTAACAGATATAAAGGTGTTATGGGGTGTTAAAAGTAGTTAATTTGCCCTAAGCTTGTGGTCCGAGGAGTCATGCAGGACTTAGGTTCTATTTAATACTTGAAAAGATGTCAAAAGTAGTTAATTTCCGCTAAGCCTTTGGTCGAAGGAGCCATGTAGGGCTTAGGTTCTATTTAACACTTGAGTGGATGTCAAAAGTTATTAATTTCCCCTAAATCTATGGTCCGAGGAGTCATGCAAGACTTAGGTTTTGTTTAACACTTGAGTGGATGTCAAAAGTTATTAATTTCCCCTAAGCCTATTGTCCGAGGAGCCATGCAGGGCTTAGGTTCTATTTAACTCTTGAATGGATGTCAAAAGTTATTAGTTTCCCTTAAGCCTATGGTCCGATGAGCCATGCAGGGCTTAGGTTCTATTTAACACTTGAGTGGATATCAAAAGTTATTAATTTCCCCTAAGCCTATGGTCCGAGGAGCCATGCAAGACTTAGGTTCTGTTTAACACTTGAGTGGATGTCAAAAGTTATTCATTTCCCCTAAGCCTATTGTCCGAGGAGCCATGCAGGGCTTAGGTTCTGTTTAACACTTGAATGGATATCAAAAGTTATTAATTTCCTCTAAGCCTATGGTCTGAGGAGCCATGCAGGGTTAGGTTCTGTTTAACACTTGAGTAGATTGAGAGACAAGAAGTGAGATGCCTTTATGCAACAAAAGAACTTATTGAGGAAGGAAATTTTCATTAATACATTTTCAGGTTATTTACATTCTAAGGGCGTGGTATTACATGCTTATCTAAATATTCTAGAAAATATGTCCTTATACCAGCCACTGAGGTGATGCGATATGGTCTTTCCCAATTTGGTCCTAGCTTTCGCCATGCTAAGTCACCAGGCACTAGTGGCCTTAGCTTCACCTTAGCATCATAATCTTGCTTGAGTTTGTGTTGGTAGTACGCCAATTGGACCATTGCCCTTTCCCTCCTTTCTTCAATAAGATATAGGCTTTTCTCGAGCAGCTCATTGTTTTTGCTCAGATAGAATAAGCTGGTTTTTAGCGTTGGAAAGCCCGTCTCTAGAGGAATAATAGCCTTGACCCCGTAAGTCATCGAAAATGGGGTCTTTCCTATTGATCTGTGGGGTGTGGTTTGATACGTCCGTAGGACATGTGGTAGTTCTTCCACTCATCTTCCCTTTATGTCATTTGACCTCTTTTTAAGTTCATTCACTATGATCTTGTTAACAGCCTTGGCTTGCCCATTCCCCTGGGGGTAGGCTGGGGTAGAATATCTATTCGTAATTCCCAATTCGCAACAGTACCTCCTAAACGCCTTACTATCGAACTAAAGACTATTGTTCGAGATGAGGGAGTGAGGGACCCCGAACCTGGTAATAATGTTTTTCCAAACAAACTTTTTGACGTCCACATCTTTGATGTTCACTAAAGGTTCAGTTTCAACCCATTTAGTAAAGTAGTCAGTGCTAACGAGCAGATACCTTTTATTCCCTGTTGCCTTGGGAAAGGGCCCGAGGATATCCAAGCCACACTGAGCAAATGGCCAAGGGCTGGACAGTGGATTGAGGATCCCTCCTGGTTGATGTATGTTTGGCACAAATATCTAACACCGGTTACACTTCTTCACGTATTCATGTGCTTTTTTCTGCATGTTTGGCCACCAGTAACCTTGGGTGATGGCCTTATGAGATAAGGACCTGCCTCCTGTGTGACTTCCATAAATCCTTTCATCTAATTCCTCCAGGATTAGTTTTGAGGCCTCAGGACGTGTACAGAGCAAGTATGGTCCAGAAAAGGAACGTTTATATAGCTTCTGGTTCTTGGATAGCCAGAACCAAGAAGCTTTTCTCTGTATCTTGTTAGCCTCGGTCTTCTCTTTGGGCAAGATGTTTTCCTTCAGAAATAGTACTAGAGGGTCTCTGACCTGGTGGACATGGATCACTTCTCTTTTCGTCACTAAGGGTTTGTATAAATCTTCCACAAGGATGATCCGAGGTAAACTTTGAGTCGAGGAGGTGGCAAGCGTGGCTAAGGAGTTGGCATGTGTGTTCCCATTTCTAAGGATATACAATAAGTTAAAAGGATCGAAACGTGATTGTAGGCGTTTAACTTGGTCTAGGTATTCTTGCATTCTTTCGTCTCTTACTTCTAACTCCCCATTTACTTGGCCAACGACCAATCTTGAGTCAGAGAACATGTTTACTGCTTTTCCGCCTAGTTTCTGAACCATGGACATCCCCTCTAGTAGGGCCTCATATTCAGCCTTGTTATTCGTGGCCAAGAAACCCAGTTTTAGTGATTTTTCGATGGTAATCCTTTCAGAGGAAATCAGAACTAGCCCCACTCCGGAGCCCCTTTGGTTCGCTGCGCCATCAACATATACTTTCCAGCATGTGGGCCCTTGTAGAGAGATTGTACCAACTGATTTTTCATCCATGTCTTGCGTCCCTACTTCTTCTTCTAACGAGGGTTCAGCGAATTCAACCACTAAATCTGCGAGGACTTGGCCCTTGATGGAGGTACGAGGCATGTACTTGATGTCCAAAGTCCCTAGAATCGTGCCCCACTTAGTAACTTTCCCTGTATAATCAGCACTCCAAAGCATGGACCTGAGTGGAAGCTGGGTTAGAATGATAACTGTGTGTGCCTGGAAGTAATGGGGAAGCTTTCATGTAGCTTGAACCACCACTAGGATGGCCTTTTCTAGTGGTAAGTAGCAGATCGCAGCTTTATGCAATGATTTGCTCACATAATAAACTAGTCATTGTATGCCGTTGTCCACTCATATTAGTACTAGGCTTACTGCATGAGGGGCCACAGCGATGTAGGCGAACAAGACTTCATCGGCTTAGGATTGGACATGATTGGTAGCCGAGATAGATATTCTTTAAGTTGTTGGAAGGTCAAAGCACATTCCTCGGTCCACTCAAATCCATTCCATTTATTTATCAAGAGGAAGAAGGGTATGCACCTGTCTGCCGACTGATAAATAAAACGATTTAAGGCAACAATCATGTTGGTAAGCCTTTGGACCTCCTTAAGATTCCGAGGTGGCCGTAAGCTATTGACAGCCCTGATTTGATCGAGACTGACCTCGATCCCCCCGTGGGTCACCATATAGCCCAAGAATTTTTCTGATCCTACCCCAAATGAACATTTGGACGCGTTGAGATGCAACTTGTGTCTCCTCAGAATTTCAAAGACGTCCCCGAGGTCTCTCACGTGCTCGAACACCACCGTACTCTTAACCACCATGTCATCTATATAGACTTCAATGCTCTTACCCAGCTGAGGCTCAAACATTCTGGTCATCATTCTCTGGTAGGTGGACCCTGAGTTTTTCAAACCAAAAGGCATTACCTTGTAATGGTAGTTTCCAATGGGAGTGACAAAAGTTGTCTTTTCTTGGTCATCTACGGCTAGTGGGATCTTGTTGTCAAACAGGCCATTTGTCCTGGCCTATAGCCGCGTTTGTAAAAATGCGGCTATAGACCCCTCAAGTCTATAGTTACAGGTTTTAGGTCACGGCTGAAAACGCGGCTATAGGCCAAATCGTCCTATAGTCATGTTTTTAGGAGCCATAGCCGCATTTTTACTGAAAACACGGCTATAGGCCAAATTGTCCTATAACCATGTTTTTAGGAGCTATAACCGCATTTTTAAAATGCGGCTATAGGACTTTTTTTTTTGTAGTGAGGTCAGTTCTTTTGCGGCCCCTTCTTATTGAAATTGTCTATAACTTCTAGCTCTTGAACACAGTTTTGATCTTGTTTACGAAATTTCAGTAGTGGTAATGGAAAACCAACCTAATATAATTGTGAACCTCAAAAAGTGGAATTTAGTGTGGACCCTCATGTTTGATCTAACTTCATTAGATCACTACCCTTGATTAATTAGCCTCTAAGTAGAAGAGCATGTGTTGAGGCTATTTATTAACCTCTTAACCTATTGAGGTTCAGGAAAACTGAACATTAAATTCAATATTTACCCCATGATGACTTGGCCTTCTAGGAATTCATACACTAGAATTTCAGAGCAAATAAAAGATATATTTTATAGCTATCATCTTAAAGACAGAAAGATACAGAGTTGTTGTGACGTTTGTGTACATAGGGTTTTGTGCCAAGCCGCTTCTAGTTCATTCAAGCATGGATTGAAAAACTCTACAAAGCTACAACCATAAAATAAAATTTAAAAAAAAAAAAAAATTGGCTGTTGTGGATTTAGTCATAGATAGTAGATTTATGCAAAATGAAAAGTCTTCTACAAGATCAAGACCAATTGGAGATTGGAGTTGATCTTCCTGTATAGATTAGTAGGTTCTTCTTTAAGTAGGTACTTTGGGATAGACCAGTAAGGATAATATTTCCTGTACCTGTACCTGTAACTGTTTTTTATTTTTTGGGGAGTGGTGACCTAAAATTCATTCAATAGGATTTTGCCTATGAGGGTTTTCCTCATTGTGATCAAATCATTATATCAAACTTATTTTCCTCTGCACTCTAATATAGTTTGGTGATTTAATTGTACCATAATTAAATTTGTACTAATTAATCAAGTTGTATAATTGATTAATTTATTGAGGTTAATCTATAACGTAAACATAGCTACATCAGAAAGTGGTACGTACAAGCATTATCATCAATATTTTTTTCCTCCTAATCTTCAATGAACACCAAAATTTCCAGTCATCTCCTTCCCCAAAAAAAACCACCACCATCATGCCCATACACATGCATGTGCCCTAAATAGTAAATTTCAATGACTTGCTGCAGTTACGAATTTACGACCCACTGCTACTAGAACCATGGATCAAACCAAGTGGCAAAACCATATCCACCCACATTATTACGACCATCTTGTGGTACCAAAGCATTCTAATAAAAAATCACAACAATATTATAACATTCTTAAATTAGTCTACCCTATCTCGTGTATTACTCAACATAATATATGCAATTTATTAGGAGTAGGTTATATCAAATTTGTAAAGTTGTAATTTACAACTATATTTTTGTTGGCTTTTATTCCGTGCCAAATTTGATTGTAATTTTGTTCAATCTTATGTACCCTGTATTTCATGTGAGATTCATTTGTAAGGGTTGTGTGTGAGAGAGAGAGAGTGTGAAGACTCAAGGCAATTGAAGACTAAAGATGTTTTTGCGGGTAGCTTGCAAGTAAGCTTCCTGTGAAGTGAAGCGTGTGCCCTGCACATGATTGGAATGCGAAGAGTCAGGACAGGATGGAGACAGCTGGTTTTTGCGAGTGTCTAGCGGGTAAGGCCTTCCCACAAGATACCTGCGAAACATTCTGTTTTGGTGAACTGTCATATCTGATACACATTTTATATACCCACACTATATAAACCCCTATTACCCACATATATTGAGGAGTGTTTTTGAGAGAAAACCCTAGCCACTATCCTTGAGAGTTAGAGATTGTTATACCCACATTTCTCCACACAATCCATTGTGGTTTTTCCTTAACTCTTACCTCTCAATTTTCATATCCTAGAGAGGTTGATAGCCCAAACACTTACTGCACCCTTTCAAAGTGTCAAGCGAGGTTTTGATGTTGTTGGGAAGCATTGGAAGAAGCCAAGCTTTGGCGGATGCAATCGAGCATATTGCGGGATAAAGAGAGCTAGACAAGACACAGTTCCGAGAAGCCTTGTTAGAGTAGGAGCTTGGAGGGCTTAGTTGCATTAGGTAGATTAGGCTTAGAGGTCTCTTGCTACTCGTGTATCACAACTAATTGTCTAGTGGATCAATTATCGCTTGGAGGGTGGCAGAGAGGTTTTTCACCAAGTTCTTCGGTTTCCTATTCAATAACACATCGGCGTGTTATCTTGTGTTTGCATTCTTTTTCCCTACTCTTTTACCTTTCATTTTACTGCTGTGTTATAATGATTATGGGTAGAGTAGTTTATTTGTTTATCTGCTCGCATTTACTTTGTTCCGCACTTAATTTAATTTAGAGTAAAATCAATCTAGTCGTAACCTTAATTTAGAGGTCTAAATAGCTCTTGTGTTTTCACACATTTTTGAGCTTTCAAAATTTAAGGGGTTATTTTTTTTCAAGTGAGTTCTAGCTTATATATAATTCCTCCTTTCTTGTGTTCAAGATCTACACTTTGTGTAATTTACAAATAAGATATATAATACATTATTCATCTCTAACCTAAATATATAGTTTCACTATTTCACATATTTATTTATTTTATTTATTTTGGGAGAAAGGAAACCAGTATATATATTTTGTTAAGTTCTAAGACTTTAGAAACTAAATGTATTAGAATTTCATTTTGTATATGTCGGCAAACTATGATCAAAACGTTTAGTCTAAGTTTAGACTTGCTCAAAGTTTGTTTTAATATAAGTTTAGAAGCGAGTAATTGTAGGATAATTATTGTTCAATTCTACAAGGCTTGATCGATCGAAGAATAGACTGGATTGATCGAGAATCGTAGATCAGAAATTTTCTACAGAATTTTCAAATGTAGCCCAAGCCCATATGATGTGTAGGGTTAAGTGTTTCACTCCTAGTTACGTTTTAAAAGTCTTTGTTGAGTTGTGTGTTGAGTCTTTTGTGAGATCTGAGAGGTGTTTACCTTCAAACATACACATAGAGCTATCAAGATCAAGATTCAAGAACTTAATGGTTGTTTCAGTTGTTGCATAAAGAACATTCAAGAAGATCCAAAACCTTTGAGAGGTGTTTTTAAGTCACAAGTAGGAGAACTTATGCTAATGCAGATTCAAAGAAAGAAGTAGTCCATGGACTCAGAGCTGTCACGTAGTCGTGATAGTAAGTTTTCTACACGAAGTAGCATTAGGATGTTAGTGGTCTAAGTCATATTGTACAAACTTCAATTCTTTTATAGTGTATCTGTTTTTACCTTGAGGATAGCTAGGTTAAATCCTCCCCAGGTTTTTTACCGGTTTGGTTTTCCTGGGTCATTAGATCTTTGTGTTCTTTACTTTCCGCATTATATCTGTTTTGCTCACAATAGTTTAACCTAGACTTGAATAAAAAACTTGTTAATCAACTTGGCTTAATTTTAGGTTAAACATATTGTGTTAAGGGGTCTAAAAACCTAACATATTTCTTCATATTTTTACCATGATTCAAAAAAAATAATAAACAAAAATTTTAGTTTCTCATATTAGCATTTAAAACCGTTGGCCGAATTGCATCTAGATTTATCCTAATGTCTTTGCAACAAACAAACTATGACCATCATGCATATAATACTATAGTTAGTATTTGGAAAAACTTGTAGTACCAAAATTAATTATTAATATAATTAGTGTTGTATTAAATTTAATTTTTTTTAAATTGATATAAAGATAGAAAATTAAATATCATATATATATATATATATATATTATGTAATTAATGTTGGGCTTAGAAGCCATGGTTGTGCCAAGTGACTACTCATACTAATTAGTAAATTAATTTTATATTATTTGCGTTTTTACTAAGGATAAAAAATTATCATCTAAGTTTTAGAAATTTAAATTTTACTCCAACTAAAAGTCTATTATCAACATCTTAAGAAAAATTATTTAGTAAATTAATTTTATAATTTTTTTTTTTTTGACTAAGGATAAAACTTTATAATCCAAGTTTTAGAAAATTTAATTTATACTGCAATTAAAATTCTATTATCAACATTTTAAGAACAATTAATGAATAAATTAATTTTATATTATTTGCTAGGATATATTTCCTCAAATTAGGGGATAATATTTGATAATGGTTTAATTTAGATAAAAATATATTATCTAAATTTTAAAAAATTAAATTCTACTCCAACTAAAAGTCTTTTATCAAAATTTTCAGAACTTATATATATAGCTATGGCTTTTCAATACAATCACTCTTTAAGTAATAAGTCATCCCTATAATTAAATCCCACACAATATACCCACATTTTTTTTTTCATTTTTCCCCTCAATATGCAACTTATGCTTATGTTCTAATCTAATTAATTCATCTTACTTATTGTTCTTTGCTTCTAAATTTGCATGTAGAATATTATGTCAAAGGAAGTTGAACATAAAGAAGCAAAACAGTGGACACCCATTTAAGTTCTTGGTTCTCTTATGTAAGTTTAATTATTTATTTATTTTTTTTATATTCTCAATTTTTGAAATATTTTGTCCATATTTTGATTTTGGGTTCTGATTATTATATTTAATTTGTTGTGTGTTGATTTTTTTAATTACACTATCATTAGGAAAAAATCGGTATTTATTATGTAATAAAAAGTTGGTCTTAGAATTCGTAGTTGTGCCAAGTGACTACTCTAACTAATTAATAAATTAGTTTTATATCATTTGTTAGGATATATTTCCTCAAATCAAATGATAAATTTAACAACTATTTAATTTAGGTAAAACTTTATCATCTAAATTTCTACAAATTCAAATTATATTCACTAAATTATATTATAAAAAAATTATAAACTTTAATCTCACATAAAAACCAACATTTTCTTTATAAAATAAAAAAAATAAAAAACCCCATGTTTTGACTAAGGGTAAAACTTTGAAAGCTCAAATAGTGTAAAACACTATAGCTAATTTGAACCCCCCCAATTTTAAACTTACGACTTAATTGTTTTTATTCTAAGTGCGGAACAAGAGTAAATGATATGCAATGAAATTGGAACAACTCTCTAAGGCATAAGCATATACAATGAAAAATAAACGTAAAGCTTAAAGAGTAGGGAAGAGAGATGCAAATACAAGATAACACCGAAATGTGTTATCGAAGAGGAAACCGAAGTACTCGGTGAAAAACCTCTCCGCAGTCCTCTAAGCCAAAATCGATCCACTAGTGAATAAAGTTGGAGTACATGAATATCAAAAAGACCATCTAAACCTAATCTACCCAATGTACTTGAACCCTCCAAGTTCTTGCTATCGGCGGGCTTTACGGAGTAATGTCTTTACTAGTTATCCAGATCCCGCAATCAACTCCAAATTGCATCCGCCACTCAATGGTTTCTTCCAATACTTTCCATATGCACCAAAACTTCTCTCAACACTTAGAATGGATGAGGTAAGTGTTTGGGCTAAGAACCTCTCAAGGATGTGTAGATGGAGAGGTAGGAGTAAAGGAAAACTTTAAAGAAAATAGTGTAGATGATTGTGGGTGAACAATCTCTAACTCTCAAGTGTATAGCTAGGGTTTCTCTCTCAAAAGTTCCTTTGTGAAAACTCCTTCTTATTCTTATAATTCCGTGGGTAATGAGGGCTTATATAGTATTAGTAAAGGCATGAGAAAAAACACACTCAAAAAGCTCCAGGCAATAAGTTTTGTGGGTCATTCGCAACTTAGTTTGAGTTGCGAAGTGACTCATGAAATCTAGCATGGCAAAGAGACTTTTCAAATTCTAGCATGTGCTTATGGCCTTTCACGGGTTGGCACTCGTGAACTAGTTGTGAGTTAGTTGTGAATTCTTCATCTTCACAGAACTTCACCAATCTCTCACACACAACCCTTATATTAAATCTCACAAAAAATACATGGAAATGATTGAACAAAAATATAATCAAATTTGGCACAGAATTAAAGCCAACATTAAAAACGTAGTTGTAAATCACAACTTTACAAAATTTATCATCTAAGTTTTTGAAACTTAAATTCTACTCCAACTAAAAGTTTATTATCAGCATTTTAAGAAAAATTAATTAGTAAATTAATTTTATATTATTTGTAAGGATATATTTACTCAAATCAAGGGATAACTTTTAATAACAGTTTAATTTAGATTAAAATTTATTATTTAAATTTCAATAAATTTAAATTCTATTCAAACTAAAAGTTTATTATAATTTTTTTTTTAAAACTTAAATCCCACGCAACCCATTTTTTTCCCCCTTAAGTGGCATCTTATTAAATTTGTTAGGTTCTAAGAAATTAGGAACTAATGTATTAGAATTTCAATTTGTACTATGTTGGCAAACTATGATCAAAACATAGAGTCTAGGTTTAGACTTGCTCAAAGTATGTTTATTTGTGAAATTGGAATCGAGTGATTGCAGAATTTATTGGACTAAATCTGCAAGCCTCGATCGATCGAAAATTAGACTCGATCGATCGAACCACGTGCAGATTTATTTTTCTGCAGAGTTCCAGTTCAGCCCAAACTCTACTTAAACGTATTAGGGTTCAAGTAAAACTCTCCTATATATAAGAGAAACCCTAGAACGTTTTTTGGAGTTGTTTTTAGAGAGATTAGAGTGCCTCTTGTGCCTCTTTTTGTATTTAGGGTTTTGTACCCAAAGGCTCTCTAAAGGTTGCTCATATTTGCGATTTGTGTAAATCTCTTGTGAGATCTAGAGGAGCTTTCCTTTACACAAACTTAGGGTTTTCAAGGAGAAGATATTTTCTACACCTTGATGATCAATTCAGTTGCTGCCATTAAAGCTTAAAGAATACACAAGCGGGTGTGCTTGTATCTGGTGGTGAATCCAAGAAAGAAGGAGTCCATGGATTCGGAGCTTGCACGTGGTCGTGTCAGTAAGTTCTACTGGTTGGTAGCATTAGGAAGTCAAACAGGGGTGCTTGTAAGTCCTTTTGTATGAACTTCGATTCTTTCAAGATAGTGGATTCAAGTTTACCTTGAGGATAGCTAGGTCAAATCCTCCCCAGGTTTTTACCGGTTTGGTTTCTTAGGTAATCATATCATTGTCTTATTTATTTTCCGCTGCTTTGCATGATTTGATCTTTATTATTGTGATAACCTAGACTTGTTTAATTGGACTAAGTAACTACTTAGCTAATTACCTAGGTTTAATCAATTGTTTAAGGGGTCTAAAAACTGTCAAAATTAATATTTTATTATGATATTAAGCTTTAGGGCTCTTGACTGAGGGATTATATTTAATCTAAAATTCTATTAACAAAATTTTCTAAACTTAAATCCCACACAATCCACATTTTTGTTTTCGTTTTTTTCCTCAAGTTGCATCTTATTAAATTAATATTTTATTACGATTTTAAGCTACCTAAGGGATAAGATTTAACAATAATTTAATTTAGATAATTAAAATTTTATCATCTAAATTTTAGTAATTTATATTTTAGTCTAATTAAAAATCTATTATAAAAATTTCCAGAACTTTTCTATATACATATTCAGCTATGACTTTTCAATACAATCCTTCTTAACCAATAAGTCATCCCTATATATAATTAAATCCCACACAATACACCCCACTCTGTTTTTTTTTTCCTCACTTTTTCCCCTCAAGATGCAACTTATACTTATATTTTAATCTAATAAATTCATCTTACTTATTACTCTTTCTTCTGAATTTATACGCTGGATATTATGTCAGTAGAACTTTACTATAAAGAATTAAAATAGTGGACACTCATTTAAGTTCTTGATTCTCAATGGTAAGTTTTTAATTTTTTTTAAATTCTATATTTTTGAACTCTTTTGTAAATAAAATTGTATAAGAAAACATAAAAATATTTACTAGTAACATACGAATATACTGAGGTTTTAATAAGCATTTATAAGCAGTATGATACATGAAAAGTTGCCCAGCGGCACTGCAGTACACTTTGTCCCTCACCCAGCTCCATCATGTCTAGTTGTCTACCAACTAACATTTTAATACCATTTACAACATTCTAGGGTACATTTGGGATCCGTTTATTTTCATTTTTTTTTTTTCCTGAAAATACTGTAGATAGTGCCGGCTCTACAGGGTAAGCAATTGATGCGATTGCCTAAAGCCCCAAGTAGAAAAAAGGCCCCATATTTTAATTTAATTAAGCTCAAATATTAGCCATTATGTAAAATTTTTTTTATTAAGTAGAAATGTTATGTTCACAATATTTTTAACAATATTTTTACAACAAATCTTAAGTAGTAGGTTATTAGAGGCTATTACTTATTGATAACAAAATAAATAATTTCAGTAGTGAGTTCAAATTAGAACCAGTAACAACTTAACAATTAGGATTTGTTGTGATAAATATTGTGAATGTAACATATCTAAATAAAAAAAAAAGCAGTGCACAAAAAAAAAATTCACACTATTTTCCACAATAATTGAGTTGACAAACTTTTATTAGTTTTTACCTAGGTCCACCACTAATATTACTCTTTAACTTACCACTATCAATCTACCATATCAACAGGTATGAAAGTTTTGTCAATTTTTTGTCTCTACAAACTTTCTTAAAAAAAAAAAATCTACATTGTTCATGTTAATTAGTAATAATTTTGCATCTAAAACAAGATAGTAGAGTTTAAGTAATTTTTTTTAAAGTCATATTTAAATATATAAAATGCCTCAATTTTAGTTTTCGCCTTAGGTCCCTAAATGCATAAAGCCGCCCCTAACTATAGATAAAGGTAAAAGTTAGCTGAAATAGTACAGTATGACCCATAAATAGTACCAAAAAGTGCAATGGAATCCCTAATTAGTAATAAAAGTAAATTGAAGAGTAAAATAAGTTGGCAAAAATATTCTTTGCCAAACGGACACTAGGTGTAAAATTTATGACAATATTTACAATTTGCTACGTGTGACTTTTTTGGTCTTGAGATTTTTTTTTTTTTTCATTTTTTATAGATTAATTCTGGTACCACTTAAAAAGTGATAACTTTTAACATAAAATTGTAATTAGTTGTTTTCTACTTTATTCAAATAGTTCCACCATTATTTTTCTGTCACTTATAGACTATCTCACGTGGACACAATTATGACAAAATTGTGATTTTTTTTTTTTAATTGAGTAATGGTAGGACTATAACTTTTGTCACAACCTACTCTCGGGACAAGTCATAAGTGATGGAGTTGTGAACTCACCACTTTTACTTTACTATTGCCTTACAATGTAAACAAATTGTGACAAAAATTTTGGTTCTAGCATTTTCCTATTTTTATATGATTCTTAATTTTTTGCTTTCTCATAAAATATATCATCACCGGTGGTGGAGGGAGCTAGCTAGAAAAGGATAAACGGGGACCACATGCTTCCCCTATTATGAGGGCTGAGAATTGATGAATTCAATGCTTCCCATCGAATTTAATGTGGTAGTCCAGGGATCACATCCAATTTAATTCGGTTTAAGTACATTGATGAAAATGTGGTGGTTTTTAATGTGGTAGTCCAAGTATCACATCCAATTTAATTCGGTTTATGTATGCAGATGAAAATGTGGTGGTTTAGGTATTTTACATATATATATATATATATATATTTTTTTTTTTTTTTGAATTTATGTGCGGGATATTATGTCAGAGAAAGTTTATTATAAAGAAGCTAAACATTGGTAGTTTGAGAGTGCAATCAAATTGTGGTAGTTCAAGTATCACATCCAACTTAATTTTGTTTTTCCACCAAAAAAAAAAAAAAACACTTAATTTTGTTGAAGTATGACCGTAAAAATGTGGTGGTTCACGCGTTAAACGCAATATTTATTTTGACGATAATATTTTTTAAGAAAATGAGTCATTTTTTAAGAAGATGATTCATTTTTTAAAAAGTATTTTTTAATTTCATTTTCTTATGTTTGATAGTAACTTTAAATAAGTTAAAATGTAATTTTTTAACTTCTCTTATTTAGGTTACTGTGATATAAAATTGTTTTCTAAAAATTTTTAATAGAAAAGTGTTCGATTTTAGGTCCCTGTAAAACATAAGTTGTTTAACCTAGTTATTTAGCCAAGTGATTACTTAGATAAATTATTCAGATCTAGGTTAACACAATAAAATCATATCATGACAAAATGCCAAAATTTAAAGAACACATGATATGATAATCTAGGAAAACTAAACCGGTAAAAAACCTGAGGAAAATTTAACCTAACTATCCTTAAGGTAATACAGATCCACTATGAAAAAAATTCAAATTTGTATAATAAGATTTAGACCACTAACATCCTATTGCTATCTCGAGTAGAAAACTTACTACCACGACCACGTGACAGCTCCGAGTCCACGGACCACTTCTTTATTTGATCTACAGCAATCACAAGTTCTCCTACTTGTGACTTTGAGACTCCACTCAAAGGTTTTAGATCTTCTTTAAAGTTCTTTGTGCAGCAACTAAAGAGATCACCAAGTTCTTGACATGAATCTTGATTTTAATAACCCTAAGTGTGTGCATGAAGGTAAACACCTCTAGATCTCACAAAAGATTCAACACACAACTCTTCAAAGACCTTAGAGAGCATTTGGGTACAAAACCCTAGATCTACAAAAGACGCACAAGATGCACTCTAATCTCTCTAAAAAGCCTTTTTAAAAATGTGCTTAGGGTTTTCTTTATATACTAGAAGAAGTAGACCTGAAACCCTAATCCTTAATGGGCTTGAAGTGCTGTTTGGGCCAACTTAAAATTCTGTAGATACTTGTTTTGATTGGTCGAGCCTGTTCTTCGATCGATCGAGCCTTGCAGAAATTGAATAGTAATTTCCTGCAATTACTCAATTCCAAACTTACATTAAACCAAACTTTGAGCAAGTCTAAACCTAGACTAAATGTTTTGACCATGGTTTGCCAATATATATAAAATGAAGTTCTAATATATTAGTTCCTAAATTCTTAGAACCTAACAAAAAGAATCTCTAAAAATAAGTCATACATTCTCTATTGACCAAAAATAAATTTTTCTTTGAATCATTTTGTTTGATGCTACCAATATTGAAAAACACAAAAACTCTCACTTGTGGTATTCTTTAAGCTCTTGAAACAGCAATTGAATTGATCACCAAGCTCTAGACATCAATCTTGAGATTGGGAACCCTAAGTATATGTGAAGGCAAATATCTCTAGATCTCACAAAAGATTCACACACACAACATAAAGAGCAACCTTTAAACGTGGCTAGGGTTTTCCCTTTTATACTTAAAACAAAACATAAAACCCTACATGTCAAACGGGCTTGGGCTGAGTTGGAAACTTCTACAGAAAAATAATCTACACGAACTTCGATTGATCGAGTCTAATTCTCGATCGATCAAGCCAGGAAGATTACATAGTAAATCTTGCAAAACACTCGATTCCAACTTTACAAATTAACACACTTTGAGCAAGTCAAAAACAAGACTAAAAACGTTTTGATCATGGTTTGCCAACACTACAAAATGCAATTCTTATACATTAGTTCCTAATTCCTTAGAACCTAACAAATTCATCACAAGGGGTCAATACGTTTTTGGCCTATCATTTTGTATAATACCAACCATTTGACAGTGGTGGGGTCAACAAAAAAAAAAAAAAAAAAAAACAAAAGATCTTGCCTAATCATATTTGCTTTTGCTTCCCTTTTGTGTGGTACATATCTGTCCCACTGTTTTCTTGTCAATTGCTATCTTGTTTTGACACCTTTTGGCATATCACCTTTAATAATGTGGTTGTGATAGGTGTTTGACCTGAATCAAAGAGCTTTAGTGATGAAGGGATTGGTCCCATCCCATGAAAGTGGAGTGGAATATGTCAGCATGGAAATAAAGACAGAGTCCATTGCAATAGGTCCATTTTCCTCTCTGCTTCCTGCCAATTTTATCTAGCAATATTGATAGCTGTGAGTTTCTTTTCAATGAATCTTACCGGCCTTATATGGTTGTGTTTTACCTTTTTTCTTGCTTCACAAGTTTACAATGGTAATTTTTAGAAGTGTTAAATGATTTTGATTGTGATGTCACATTAGATAGTTTAAGGTTCGTTAAGTAGTACAAAATTTTTGACAAAATCCTCACACTTATTGTTTTGAAAATTTTATGAAAGTTTGTTCATAGCAATACAAGAAAACTAAATTTATGCAACGGGTTGTGTGCATCAGAGAACCACATTTGTTTTCTGGTATTGTTGGTTTGATGAGAAATGGATATCTATCAATATAGTTACTTTGGAAATAACTCTTTCTACCCAAAACCTGTGGCTACATTTAAAAACTTGAACCTTATGGTTTAAAGTTTTGAAAAGAAGGGTCCAAAATATGTATACTGTTTGAATAAAGCTGCATAACCTTCTTTTCGAGCATGGTAGAATTTTTAGTATTATCATTGAAGCTCATATAATTGAAGTTCTATTATATAAAATGTAATTATGTGCTATTGGAATCACAACCAACATAAAAGACAGTGATAAAAACAATGTTTTTCCATAAAATACAATTTAAGTCAATTTAAACCTAAGGAGGATTTAACCTAGCTATCCTTAAGGTAAAACAGATCCACTATGAAAGAATTGAAGTTTTACAATAGCGACTTAGACCACTAACATCCTATTGCTACCTTGAGTAGGAAACTTACTACCACGACCACGTGACAGCTCCGACTCCACAAACTACTTCTTTCTTGGATTCACAGCAATCACAAGTACACCACTTGTGTTTCTCTTTAAGCTCTTTGTGCAGCAACTGAAACAATCACCAACCTCTCGACATCAATCTCGATCTTGATAACCCTCTGTATGTATGAAGGCAAACACCTCTAAATCTCACAAGAGATTAACACACATAGCATAAACAATAACAATAAAATGTGGCTAGGGTTTTTCCTTTTATACTTAAGGCAAAATATAAAACCCTACACGTCATATGAGCTTGGGCTGAGTTGGAAAATTCTGCAGAAAAACAATCTACACGAGCTTTGATCGATCGAGTCTAATTCTCGATCGATCGAGTCAGACAGATTTAGACAATAAATCTTGCAGAACACTCGATTCCAACTTTACAAATTAACACACTTTGTGCAAGTCTAAAACAAGACTAAAAACATTTTGATCATGGTTTGCCAACATTACAAAATGAAGTTCTAATACATTAGTTCTTAATTCCTTAGAACCTAACAAATTCATCACAAGGAGTCAATACATTTTTGGCCTATCATTTTGTACAATACCAACCATTTGATAGTGGTGGGGTCAAAAAAAAAAAAAAAAAAGATCTTGCCTAATCATATTTGCTTTTGCTTCCCTTTTGTGGTACATATCTGTCTCACTGTTTCCTTGTCAATTGCTATCTTGTTTTGACACCTTTTGGCATATCACCTTTTATAACGTGGTTGTGATAGGTGTTTGGCCTGAATCAAAGAGCTTTAGTGATGAAGGGATTGGTCCCATCCCATCAAACTGGCGTGGATTATCTCAGCATGGAAATAAAGACAGTGTCCATTGCAATAGGTCCATTTTCTTCTCTGCTTCCTGCCAATTTTATCTAGCAATATTGATAGCTATGAGTTTCTTTTCAATGAATCTTACCGGCCTTATATGGTTGTGTTTTACCTTTTTTCTTGCTTCACAAGTTTATAATGGTAATTTTTAGAAGTGTTAAATGATTTTGATTGTGATGTCACATTAGATAGTTAAAGGTTCGTTAAGTAGTACAAAATTTCTGACAAAATCCTCCTCACACTTATTGTTTAGAAAATTTTATGAAAGTCAGTTCATAGCAATACAAGAAAACTAAATTTATGCAAATATTTGAGAGGAGTCGGCTAAAGATTAATTGTGTGCATCAGAGAACCACATTTGTTTTCTAGTATTGTTGGTTTGATGAGAAAGGGATATCTATCAGTATAGTTACTTTGGAAATAACTCTTTCTATCCAGAACATGTGGCTACATTTAAAAACCTGAACCTTATGGTTTATAGTTTTGAAAAGAAGGGTCCAAAATATGTATACTGTTTGAATAAAGCTGCATAACCTTCTTTTAGAGCATGGTAGAATTTTTAGTATTATCATTGAAGCTCATATAATTGAAGTTCTATTATATAAAATGTAATTATGTGCTATTGGAATCACAGCCAACAGAAAAGACAGTGATAGAAACAAAGTTTTTCCATAAAATACAATTTAAGTCAATTTAACTTCAATCATTCATACTAGCGGCTGACCACTCACTCTCTAGTCATTATTTTAAAGTCAATTCAATTTGGGGATTTTTATTGCTCATGAAGATTATACGTTTTTAGACCCCTGTAAAACTAGATTGTTTAACCTAATTAATTAACCAAGTGAATACTTAGGTTTATTATAAAGATCTAGGTTAAAACAAAACAATCATATCATGCAAAGCAGCGAAAATATAAAAAATACAATGATATGATGACCCAGGAAAACCAAATCGATAAAAAACCTGGGGAGAATTTAACCTAGCTATCCTTAAGGTAAAACAGATCCACTATGAAAGAATTGAAGTTTTACAATAGCAGCTTAGACCATTAACATCCTATTGCTACCTCGAGTAGAAAACTTACTACCACGACCACGTGACAATTTCGAGTCCACGGACTACTTCTTTCTTGGATTCACAGCAATCACAAGTACACCACTTGTGTTTCTCTTTAAGCTCTTTGTGCAGCAACTAAAATGGTCACTTAGCTCTCGACATCAATCTCGATCTTGATAACCCTAAGTATGTATGAAGGCAAACACCTCTAGATCTCACAATAGATTCGCATACACAGCAAAAACAACAACAATAAAATGTGGCTAAGGTTTTTCCTTTAATACTTAAGGCAAAACATAAAACCATACACGTCATATGGGCTTGGGCTGAGTTGGAAAATTTTGCAGAAAAACAAGCTACACGAGCTTCGATCAATCGAGTCTAATTCTCGATTGATCGGACCAGGCAGATTTACACAACAAATCCTACAGAACACTCGATTCCAACTTTACACAAAAGCACACTTTGAGTAGCCTAAATCTAGACTAAATTTTTTGATCATGGTTTGCCAACATTACACATTGAAGTTCTAATACATTAGTTCCTAATTCCTTAGAACCTAACAAAGATCTAACAACTCTACATTGGATCCTTAGCTTAAATAAATGATTTGAAAATTTTGTCTTTTAACTTGCATAAGTTTGTCACACGTCTATTGTTAAAAACATTAGGGCCTTTTTTTTTTTTTTTTTGGTGTGAATCCTATTCCACTAACTCTAAAACAAGCACAGCCACTGATTCTTCCTCTAATTCATGCCATGTTGATAGGATTTGTTAGCTAAACATAATTTGCTTTGCAGCTAGATGATTAAGAAATCCAAAGTCTTCTATTTGATGCCTATAATATTCCTTATATGCCCGTCCATTTGAAACAGAGTTAATCATATTTGAGAAAAGTACCCAAAGGAAGTAGAATAAAAGAGTTCCAAGAATTATTGGCTCATCCCAAATACATGGAACATATTTTTTTTATACCATTACATTTTGACTACTTAATATAAGGCACCTATTTTCACCCTCCACTTTTGATACATCCTATTCCCTTCCTATCTTGTCAATGATTTTCCCTTTCATATATTAATTCATCAACAAAAAAACATACATACATACATACACACACATATATATATTGTTGCATTAATTTATGCTTCTAGTTTAATCTCAATTTTATTTATTTAATATTGAAAATTGTACAAATCAATTCAAGGTTGTTGTGAATTGATAATATCTCATTATTTATCTATTACATATTATATTATAAAAGTTGGATCACAAAGTGGTCGATGCACAAAATCATGCAACATGTCCCATTACTAAAGCATAAAAAATTAACATTTAGTAAAATTCTCAATAAATTTAGGGTGATATGGACTAATAATATTATGTGGCAAGTTCCAATTTGATTAAGAATGAAAAAAATGAAAAACCAAATCCAACGATTTTTTGAAAATAAAAAGATCCTAAGTAGTCCACAACTCATTCTTGACCAAAGTAATCCCTACACCAATTAGTATATAGAGTCATAGACGAATAACAAATACAAAGACATAAACAAAGCCTTTTGGGATGCACTTCTAGTATGGATATAATAAGTGCTAGAAATGACTAATATTGGTTTTAGACAATAAATAACTTTGGCGAATTTTATTTAAGTTATTTACAATAAATCCAAAAAAAGAGCCATGAACATAGGAAATCTAAGGTGATAGTCATCACAAATAGAACAATTACAAAGTTACATAAATTGAGTTTAGAAAGTTAATTACATGTATAATGAAGTGATATATTCAAACTTGAAGGAAAAAGTCTACAGCAATCAATCTCAATCAAATTGTCCTAACTTCTTTGATTTGTTTCAACTTTCTTCTTGATAGTGCAGAAAATGGAGAGCAATGTCATTAATCATTTCTATAATTTTGTTTTTATACATATTCAACTAAAAGCAAATGTATTTCAAAAAATATATATTAAAATAAATTTAAAAAAAAAAACTAAAAGCAAATGGAGTTTCACTGGAAATTTTAACCACGTTACTCTTTTCCAGATGTCAATATCTATTAGTTAGTTGCTCACCCTATTTTTTTCCCCCTTTTTGAGTTTTTCTTTTTATCACACTATTGTTAACCTTCAATTTCAATTTCAAAGTAGCATGATAACTATAAGATTGAGAATAATACTATATTCATTGTATAGTTACGAAATTTGGAATACAAATGACTGAAGTAACACAACTTTTCCTTATTCTTGGTTCATGAAAACTTACCTTGGCAATGGACAAAGAACAATCGGCTATTGAACACAAGGCTACTGCCAATGTGAGAAACTGATATTGGCTTTATAATTTTTCAAGTAGTAACCCACGGAGGCCTTAATGAAGGGATAAAGATCATAGAGAAAGCCAAAAGTTGAAGAAGATTAAGAGATTGAGGATGCATATTAGAAAGGGGAAAATAACACATGGAAAATGGGATATATAACTCAATGAGTCATGTGTTTATTGTGCTAACACATATGGAGTTTATTTTATTTTATATGTTTTTATGAGGAAAACTATATCAACCGTGTATGCTTGTTTTCCCTCTTAAAAAAAAAAAAAAAAAACGTGTATGCTTGTATGGTATTGTAACTTAAATATTGGTACACAATTAATTGACCATTTACCATTTTTATTTTACTATCCAATTGATTTACACATTGTCTTTTTGACTTCTTTGAGTATCCATACAATTGTCTATTTGAATATCTCTTCTATATTTTGCCACATAATGAGGAATTAAAATTATTTTTTTTAAGAATAAGTGGTTTAATTAATTATGGTATTATATAACCAGCCCATGATTTGTCCATTCAAATCTCTCTTCTATACTTTGCCATAAATATATATTTCCACTAATAGTGATTTATATTATGGTATTAGACTTTCATCATACCATTCAATATCTCTAGCATTGTTCTAAAAAAAGAGTAATGCTACAAAGCATTATTAGTCCATATCACCCTAGTTTTATTGAGGATTTTGCTAAATATCAATGTTTTGTGCTTGAGTAAAGGGATACATGTCATTGTAGTGTGCATCTATCCATGGGAAGGAAGAAGAGAGTTTATAAGTGGCTGGGTTCCATCTACACGTGATGAGGAAAAAGAGAGTTTGTGGGTAAAAAAAAGGCTTTGATGTACACGTGGGTAGGGAGGGTTAGTCCTTTAAGTTTTGATCTACCTTTAAGTTTTGATCTACCTTTAAGTTTTGATATACAAGTGTGTGGGGAGGGTCAGGCCCTTTAGCCTTTGATCTACACGTGGGTGGGGAGTTCGGACAAGGGACAAGGGTCATAAGGTTTGGGCTTGGGTCTTTCGTAAATTTGGTCTATTTTTAAAAGGTAGTGATTACTTTTTAGAGAATTACATTTGGTCTAATTGTCAAGTTCAACCCATATTAGATATAACAATAAAAATAAGTTACTCTAATCTATTAGGTAACAGTTAAAAAACTTAATGAAAAAAGGTTAAAAAGACCAAATAGAAGCTTAGAGAACCACATGGCGGGAGCTCATGTACTCCCTCATGAGGTCTCTACTTTTATATATAATTAGTGTTTAGCCCGCGCAATGCGTAGGATCATTTTACATATTAATGATCCAACATAAACAAAGTTCTCATAATTTAGTGTATTTAAGCATATAGTATCCAATATCCGCTAAAAATTTTAAACATTACTCTCTTCAAATCACATCATGTATGTACTTCCATTCTCCAATAGAACACTTGGAGGAATATATGAAATGAGCAACCACCACTTGTATTACTTTCATTGCGTTCAAATGAGTTTGAATGAAGGGAATTCTCTAGAATTCTTCTCTATTTTTCATGCAAAAATGCAATATCTTCATAGCAATTACTTGACTTACTTTGAGCAAGAAGATTGACATAAAAATCTAAACTTGGTGTACTTGTTATCAACTAACAGACATCATAACTTACTTAGAAATAAGGGGAAACAAATAATAACAATTTATTACAATGGAAATCATTTAGAAAATAGTGCAAATATATCCAATGAATTGGTATAATATTGTTGTCTAAACATTTGGGACTAATCTTCAAAGTCGAGTCAATACATTGAGGAGGATATTCATCAAGGGTTTGTTGTAAATGATAATTTGATGGGACATTTGTTCTTAATCTCTGGGGGCCTATTTCTAATAAGCCACCTGAAAATTAAGCGAATTCAAAATATCACTGTAAGAAACAGATATAACATCGAATTTGTCAAGAGTTTGATGAAACCTAACACAAAAAATGAACAAAATAATTACATAATGGCAAGATAATAGGTCTGTAATTTAGATAATATATACACCATCAAGAAAATATATTAAAAGACAACCTTTATAAAGAATAGTCCCTTTGGACTCATCTTTATTCAGTATTAATAGTATCATTACAAACTCATATACTGTGTACGTCCTCTCGTATAATTCCAATTCACATGAAAATTGCTCAAGGTATTATAAGTTCTATTGCAATTTTGTTACAAACTGATTTAGAAGCTGAATTATGATGCCATGCATAACTGGTCGGCAAGTCCACATCAATTCACAACAAAAATGTACTAAATGTCTAGTAGTATAGATCATTGTAAATTAAGTTCAATGCATAATTAACCATTATTCCTCACTAACAACCATAATAAATAGGACCCAAAAAGATCTAACCTTGGCAACTAAATCCAATACAATTGACACAAAAAAGTGCAGATAACATTAGATATCCATGCCCATCGTTGTAAATTTAGTTCAATGTATAATTAAACAAATACCCATTAATCATTATTCCTCACATAAACAAACCCAACAAAATACAACAACAACAACCAAAAAAAAAAACAAAAACCAATAGCAATACCAACTTCCCAAGCTCCCCAAAAATTCAATACCTTTCACCTCAGTTCACCTTAGCCTCCTTCTTCCCAGTCCCATTTGCTTCCACCTTCTCCCCTGAATATATTTTGATAGTTGATAATTTAAAAAAAAAAAAAAGGCCTTCACAAAACTTTTTTTTTTTTAACAAAACAATAGTGGTATTTATTGAGAACTTATAAAACTTGTGCATCAGTCAATATTGAATCTGAAATACATTCCAGAATATCTTACCAAGTACATGAGTTGATTATGCTGTGTCACCTCAAAAGAATGCGATGCACCTGAAAGCATGACGAAGAGTTAGCAAATCGTGCAGAAGGTTTTCAATCTTAAAGCATATTAAGTTCTTGAATGATGGAGCTATCTTCATACTCTACCTCTAGGTCTCATATTGACAAATGCTTGGCAAATTCCAAGGCTTTACACATCCCCAAAGTTAGCACTTCCAATCAATCATTACCGATATCCAACAAATCTAGCGGTCCCTAAATAATGCTCATATACCAAACAGAAAAGCCTTTCCAAGAATTTTTTTTTACGGTAAACAAATTCAATAATCATCAAGTCTTTTCAAGCATATAATAGTGAACCTCTATTGTGTTGCATAGCCTGAGTCTTTTTGTTTCAGCCAAAGTTTAGTAGACCAAACCTAGTAATAGAGGATGCACACAATCAAATATTACACAAACTCATTAGTGAACTTACTGAAACCTTGCTCATAGGTCATGTGAAAAATCCATTAACAGAAGTCATAAGTTCTAATAAACTGATCTGAATATACTGATTATACAAATTACCTTTTCAATATTCAAATATCATAAAACACATAAAATAGTTCTTGACAATGTAATAAACCACATAAAATAGTAATAGACAATGTCATCAACCAAATAAGTAAAACAAAAAATACCCGATAATGTTTCCTTTTTTACTAAACACCATGAGCTTTCTCTTTATCCCATACCAAGCGACTTTTAGGCATTTGGGATACCTTCTAGATCTACAATGCAACAATTCACGTAAATTATATTACTGATCAAAAATTGGCTAGCCTAGTTGCAATTATCAATACAACAATGGAAGATTAAATTGTCAAAATTAAGGTGGAATACAATTGAAAATTTTATTATTGAGCTCCTTCTGGTGTAGGGAAGGGTGCTACCTAAACAGCCTATTGTGGTTTTTTTTTTTTTTTTTTGGCTTATTCTCATAATTTAATTTCCTAGGCTTGTCATCAGATTTTTTTATTCTTAAGTTGATACTAAAAGAACTTTAAGACGTTTGAAGGTCAGTGTTATCTGGTTTGTTAGTTTTGTGACTCTAGATGGTATTTGGATTGTTTGTTAGCTTCATAACAAACAACTCAAGCCTTTCAATTTCCTTTTTGACAATATCTAAATCACCCAAGCTCCACAATTGAGCAAAAAAATTTCTATCTCATACATGGTTCAAGTAATAGTTATAAAAATTTAGACCAAAAAGGAAGAACATGCAAATGAAGTCTTGACATACCTAATTGGCAGATTTGTGTAGAAACTTAGACCAAAAAGTGTTATAGGAGCACCTATATTAGAGGAGAAAAGAGAAGCAATAATTACTTCACTGCAAGGACATTGAGGAAATTAAGAAATACGTATGACATCTAAATGCTAGGTGAACAGTGCTTAATAGAAAACTAAATTTAAAAGTGTAGATGTAATATTCTAATAAATGCAGAACCGTTATCTTTTGCCAACTGAGAAGATGGGGGAGCCAAAGAAGACAAAGGTAGAACTCATGTAATTTTTCAATTCACTATTATAGAGGAAAGAGAAAATGACAAAAAGGATAATATTAGATATTGCATGGCCCAAGGCATCACTTGGTGGCCATGTCATCAAATTGTGCCTACATTGTTTCACAATTTAGACTTTAGAGTGACACAACAGCAACCTATTAAGGATTATTCAAAAAAATACCAAGAATTAAATGCACAACAAAAATTAGACAATGGAATAAGAGGAAATGGTGATTTTCATAACTGCTCTATCTAATTAGTTAAGTAGATGCAAAGAGAAAGCGATTGTACCCAAGATCCAAGTTGTTTTCTCCCTTGTGTAAACAACACACTTCCATCCAACACCTGAAGTGGGTCATCAAACATAAGTTTTAGTATCTCAAACTGATGAAGTCATCCTTTAATCCCAAACGCTCTTTGCCTCAAGCTGCCATTAATATTAGTTTCAATGCTTCAAAAATATGGTGGTCTTATAGAGAATGAGTCAGGCAAAAAAACATAATAAAGTACGAAAAATAATATGAATATATATATATATATATATATATAAATATATTGTAAAGTTGTGATTTACAACTATGTTTTATGTTGACTTTATTCCATGATAAAAAGTGTTGTAATTGCTCTAATTTTGTTCCTTGTATTTTGTGGGATTTTATTGTATTGGGTTTAGTACTAAGTTGGTGAAGACTTAAGCTTAAATGAAGAATCAGTAGGAGCATGTGAGGAGCACATGACTGGAAGCTGAAGAGTAGTGCCAGGCTATCGTTTTCGCGAGTGTCTCGTGGGTAAGGCCTTCCCGCGAGACAATCGCGAAACATTCTGCTTGGAGGATTTTTATGTGTAACTTCCTTACGCTTCACCCATACTATATATACCCTCATAACCCACAAATGTAAATGAGGTTATTCAGAGAGAAAAACCCTAGATAGGTTTTCTACAACACACACACCCATCTTTTAGAGAGAGAGCTACTCAACCTTAATGAGAATTCATTGTAGCCTCTTCTCCTTCCCTCTCCCATTATCATACATTGAGAGAAGATTTGTACAAAAACACAATCCACACTTTTTCAAAGTGTAGTGAGTGTTTTTGGAGTTACTGGGAAGCACTGGAAGAAGCCAAGGATGGCAGATGCAACATAGAGCTTGTTGCGAGATCCGGAGAGCTAGACAAGACACGGTTCCGAGAAGCCTTGTTGGAGTAGGAGCTTGGAGGGCTTAGGTACAGCAAGTAGATTAGGCTTGGAGGGTCTCTTGCTAACCCATGTATCCCAACTGATTGTCTAGTGGATCGATTACTGCTTGGAGGGCGGCGAAGAGGTTTTTCGCCGTGATTCTTCAGTTTCCTCTTTGATAACACATCGGCGTATTATCTTGTGTTTGCATTCTCTCTTCCCTTACTCTTATGCTTTACTTTTAATGTTTGTTGTTCATGTTTATGCACTAGAGTAATATCGGTTTATTGCGCTTCATTTACTCTTGTTTCCGCACTTAGATAAGTTAAAGTAAAAGCAATCTAGCCGTAATTTTAATTGGGGGTTTAAACAGCTTTTGTGTTTTTAACACATTTTCGAGCTTTCAATTGGTATCAGAGCGGATACACTTGTTGTGGTTTAAATACCTAAGTGTGATCCTTGACCCCTTGTGTTTATTTGCCATGGATAATGCTTTGTATGCTTCTATGGATATTGTTGATTGCAATATGCCATGTGTTTGTGAAAATGCTTTTATAAGTGTTAATCCCCATGATTGTGATGACATGTTACATGAATCTTTAGGTGTTGTTGTTGATATTCCTAACATCAAACTCTTGAAGAAAGATGCTAAGAAGTTTCAAAAGAATTTGAGCAAGTTAGTTTGTGAAAAAGATGATTTGATTGCTAAGCTCAATGAATCCAACAAATTGGTTGAGAAATATAAGAATCTTCTTGAAATTTCTCTTGAAAAGCTGAAAGAGTTTGAATGTTTGAATAGGGACTTGGATGCTAAACTTGTTTTGTCTAACAAACTTGTTGATGATCTTAAATTTGAAAATGAATCTCTTAAGATACATGCCAAGTGTTTGATTGCTGAACCTGTTGCTAAAACGAAAGAAAATATATGTTGCAATCATGTTGTGGTACCCGATTTTGTGCCTATTGTGTGTTCTACCTCAAAGGACAAATCGGTGTACATTCCTCCACACAAAAGAAATCAAAAAGTTGAGAGAAAGGCTCTTAAGCCTAAGCCTCTATTTAGATTCCATTCTAGGGAATTGAGTGGATCTAAATTTGTTCCTACTTACCACCATTGCGGTGTGATCGGTCACATAAGACCCCAATGCCCCAAGTTAAAAAAAGAACAAACCTTTGTTGTTATATCCCTTCTCAAAAGCCTAGTGGACCTAAACACATTGTTTGTCACCATTGTGGTGCCTTTGATCATCTAAGACCTCATTGCTCTAAGTTTCAAGCTCTTAAGAGAATCAAAAGAAAAGAGAAACTTGAGCTTTTTAGAAGTTGTGCTAAAAGGAATAAACCGGTTTTGAGTGAAAATAGCATGTTGTTAAAGAAAATGTTTAATACTCTTAACTCCTTGACTATGTTCATCTCTGGTTCTCATTCTTCCAACCCTCATCTCATTTCTCTTGAGACACTCATTCCAAACAATCATTCCGTTTGGATGAGGAAGGGTTCCTATGGTTGGGCTTTTGCTCATTTGGTCCTTGATTTAATTCTTTCGATCTTTGTAGGACCCTTCATGCATTAGATGCTTCATTATCATGCATTTGTACATCTTACATCTCTTTATATGCATTGTTCTGTTTTTTGTTTTTGATCTTACTTTTATGTCTTTATTTTATGTGTGTAAAAATCCAAAACTACATAAAAAATGAAAAATTCAAAAAGTTTGATCGTATAAGTTTTTAGCACATATCACATGTGAGTTCGTACTAATGGCGTAGTGCATTTACGAGCTTAGCTTGTTATGTGTGCACATATATTTTTGTGGGAGAAATCTTGAAATCTAGGTGTGATTGTTGTAAATAGATCTTCAAGCTTGCCATGAATGATTGGTCAATAGTCTTGTTTGTCTTGATACTTGCATAGACTTGTGCCTATATATCTTCCCACTTTTATTTTTATGTTTTTGCAAATAGAGCTCACCAAATGTAAATCTCAAAATGAAAGAGATTATGAGCTGCAAAAGCCTATCACACATACTAGTATTTGACTAGGAAAAAGGGAAAACGACCTTTTAAATTGAAATGTATGGTGCTCAAAAAGCAAAAGGCTAAATCATAATGTTGAAATATAAAAAATTTCAAGCACCGATCTCAAAAAGAGATGTATTATCCAAAAATGATCAAATTTCATGAATTATGCAGAAGCCAAATGAAAAGCTTCTAAATTTGGTAATCATTCTCTTGTGGGAAGTCATATATGCACATTTCTATAATTGAGATAGACTATTGGATTTCGTATCAGTTGTATATGACTTGATTAAATTGATCATTGAAGCTTCACTCTAGTCTAAAGACTATTCCACACTTGATTCACACACACAACACACAAGGTTAATGTTCAATGAATATCTATTTCATTTGTGTGATTGTACATGTTCAAATGTGATGTGTGTGTACTCAACCATATGTGGATCAAACCAAAAAGATTTTTGTTCTTTTTGTTTGTTTTTGGAAGTGATTTGTATCACCATGCTTTTCAAAGTTTTTCAAATTGTTTTTTGTGTGAAAAACATGTTTTCTGGGTGTTTTCATGACCCATTTCATGTGTAAGCTCAGCTGGGAGTTAAATGATCCAATTCTCAAGATTTTCAGCTTTACACAGAGAGTTTCACGACTATTTCGCGGCTGTTTCGCGAGTAAGGCTTACCAGTGAAACAGCAACGAAATACTAGCGAAATTTTCGCGGGAAGCTAACCAGTGAGATACCAGCGAAAATTTCCAAATCAGCTTTTTAAAGGGCATTTTGTGGGTCATTTGTTTTAAATGTCTCTCATCCTCTCCCAAACCCCTGTTTTACTGTTTCTACATCAAAACCCAACTAAATTCAACTATTTTTCATTCCATTAACATCTCTAAGGTAATCTTTAACTCTTTTCATTGATTTTGATCCTTAGATTATGTTTTTGGGAGTTTTATATTCATAGTTGGGATTTTCTCAAATGGGAGTTAGAAAACTTAATTTTTGTCAATCTTTTTGATTGGGCTTTGTTTTAAATGATGATTTCCTTTGGTTGTTGGCCCCTTGTGGCAAAAAAAACATGTATTAAGGCAAGATTTTCATATGTTCTTGCATTGTTTTTCATACATGTGTAATGTGTGCACTCTAAGTGTTTGATAAAATGCCTAAATGACATTTTCTCGTTGTTTTGGACTCCAATGAGTACCAAAATTTAGGGATCACCATAATTATTCATGTTTATAATGTTTTGATCATTGGTGGTGTGTTTTATGCACTTTGTCCCGTGAGTGCTTATTCATGCATTGGTCATGCATCTTACATGCACACTAGATGCACACTAGATGCACCTTGCTACACACACTCTAACACATTGTCATGCCTAGGTTTACATCATGTTCCATTATCCTTAGCATGTCATTTGTTCTTTATGCTTTGTAGCATTTTTTAATATGTTTTTTGTCTTTCGTTTGAGCTTTATTTTCTCATTCATCTTGCACCCCTCATGCATCATCTTTCACCCTTGTTCATATCTTCTTTTCTTTCCCTCATTCCTCTTGATTGTTTTGTCTATTCGTGACAAAAAAAGGGAGAGTATACTGGAGAGTATATAGGTTTGTATCATTAATTCTATATGACTCATGTGCACACTCTTAGGGGGAGTAATTCTACCTCGTGTACATTCGTAGGGGGAGAAAGTTATAGAGGAGATGCATATACTAACGGGGAGAAGACATTTTCATTTTCCTTGTTTTGTTTTGGTTTATTTTACTCTTGTACCCTAGTAGGATCTTGTTCCTAGATGTATATACTTCATGTATTTTGCATTGGTCAAGTGTTGGACATGCATTTATCCTTATGCTATCGTGCTTTATTGATTACATGTTCGGATGATCATTTGCTTTGCTATATGATCATTGTGGTCATTTCCATATGACTGTCATGTGTTTAATCAAGTTGTTCATATGTTTCATAACATGTTTACTTGATCACATTTTACTTGTTACATTATACTTGTCCTTTTATCACTTGATTTACATTGAGGATCTAATGTGTTTTGTGCAAGTGTTTTAGGTTACAAGTATATATGTTCCAAGTACTACACAGCTTCTAGATTTAGGTGTGAGCGAGTTTCGCCATTGTTTCCAAATTCACATTTAAGTCTAGAGTCTGTTATAGGGTGTTTTGTCACGAAATAGCCAAAGGGAGAGATTGTAAAGTTGTGATTTACAACTATATTTTATGTTGGCTTTATTCCATGACAAAAAGTGTTGTAATTGCCCTAATTTTGTTCCTTGTATTTTGTGGCATTTTATTGTATTGGGTTTAGTATTAAATTGGTGAAGACTCGAGCTTAAATGAAGAATCAGTGGATTTCGCGAGAAGCTCACAAGAAGCTAAGCTACGAAAGAGCATGTGAGGAGCACATGACTGGAAGCTGAAGAGTCGTGCCAGGTTGTCGTTTTCGCGAGTGTCTCGCGGGTAAGGCCTTCCCACAAGACAGTTGCGAAACATTCTGTCTGGAGGATTTTTATGTGTAAGGCTATTCAGAGAGAAAAACCCTAGATAGGTTTTCTACAATATACACACCCATCTTTTAGAGAGAGAGCTACTCATCCTTAGTGAGAATTCATTGTAGCCTCTTCTCCTTCCCTCTCCCATTATCATACATTGAGAGGAGATTTATACCAAAACACAATCCACACCTTTTCAGAGTGTAGTGAGTGTTTTTGGAGTTGCTAGGAAGCATTGGAAGAAACCAAGGATGGCAGATGCAACATGGAGCTTGTTGCGGAATCCGGAGAGCTAGACAAGACACGGTTCTGAGAAGCCTTATTGGAGTAGGAGCTTGGAGGGCTTAGGTACAGTGGGTAGATTAGGCTTGGAGGGTCTCTTGCTAACCCATGTATCCCAACTGATTGTCTAGTGGATCGATTACCGCTTGAAGGGCGGCAAAGAGGTTTTTCGCCGAGATTCTTCGGTTTCCTCTTCAGTAACACATCGGCGTGTTATCTTGTGTTTGCATTCTCTCTTCCCTTACTCTTGTGCTTTACTTTTAATGTTTGTTGTTCATGTTTATGCACTAAAGTAGTATCGGTTTATTGCACTTCATTTACTCTTGTTTCCGCACTTAGATAAGTTAGAGTAAAAGCAATCTAGCTGTAATTTTAATTGGGGGTTTAAACAGCTTTTGTGTTTTTAACACATTTTCGATCTTTCATATATATATATATAAAGAACCCATAATTGAATGGGTTGAACTGAAGGGTTGCAACGAAATTTGAAGGAGTGTTAGAACGGCAGTAGCAGTTGACAGGGGTGATGAAAATGCTAAACTGAAGGAAAGGGAAAGCGGAGATAATACTCATTGGACATTCATGCTTTCATTTTCGTTTATATGAACATTGAATGGGACATAGGTCTCCAAATATTTAAATATTAACCCAAAACACATGTCACAATCTTTGTATGTAAAAAGACAAATTTAAAGGAAAGTAGAAATAGACCTTTGATAAAGTTCTGGGGTGCCCCGTTCTTGTCCCCTGGAGACAAATAGAAAAAAAAAAAAAAGAAAGAAAGAAAGAAAAAAGAATACAATTATACATCCCAAACAACAATCAGAATAGAAAAGGCAATACAAATCAAATAGTTGGCGTGCAACACTCAACCCAATTTGGAATATTCGTCAACCTAGAAAATTAACATTGACACCCAAACTATTAGATACGAAAATTTGAAGGAAAAAAAAATGATACCAAAATCAAAAGGAATTAATAAAAAAATGATTAAAAAAAAAAAAACCAAATGCAATTTAGAGAATGAAATTGAAATAAGAAGAAGAAGAAGAAAAGAACAACGTCACATAGGATGACAACCAAACAACGTTTTAGCAAAAGAAAATTCCTTGTTTCTCGGCAATACCTTTACCCAAATACATTAATTGACTAATTCTAACCTAAAATATAAATCCAACAAAAGAAAATTTGGGCAATCCTTCTTGACCTTTCAGTTTCAGTCGAATCTCCACTGCGCCACAAACTTTTTTTTTTCTCCTTCCCTTTCTCTGTATCGCAGTATCGCTACAAACTCTGCTTGGTTCCTCTATCTTCGTATCCCTCAATCAAAACCAAATCTGACCCAAAATACCAATCTATATCATAATTAACACCCAATTGATTCTCCAAATAAAAACCCAAAACCCTAAATTTTTAAATTTAAAACAGAACTTACCAATAACGATTCTGATGGTCAGGTAGGGAGCGCAGGTTTACGGTGATGGCAAAAAATCAGACAGGAAGTGAGAGACATATTTTCATTCTTGATTGCAAACTGCAGTTTTTGATCTGTCGATCTATCTCTCCTTCTCTGTTCTCTACCTCTCTATTTCTCTGTCTCTCTTTTCTCTCGATCTCTCTTTCTCCTTTCTCCGTGTAGCAATCTTTCTTTTCTTTTTCTTTTGTTTTTTTGTCTTAAGCAGTTAGTTTTCTTTTATACCAAGGGGTTCCAAATAGTGTTTAACATTGTGAAAAATTATAATTTATCGCTTTTAAATGGTGTTATAGCGTTACCAAACAATATAATTTATCGCTTTTTAACTTAGACGTATTTGAATTTTAGATAGGTACTTATCCTATTTGTCAACACCTCCTTAATTGTAGAAATCCATTTTCTCTCAGCTTCTGCTATTATATATATATAGACTAGTTGCCAACCCGTGCGATGCACGGGAAAGCTATTGATTATAAGATCTAATGAAATTTAGAAATACAAAATTGAGTTAATAGTATGCATTTTATAGACATTTTGCAAGATAGCATTTAAAAAAAATGAATGGTCATTATAAAATAAAATACAATGGGAATAAATATTTAATTTCTATGCTTTCCATAGTTTAGAAATGTTATCTAACATAGATTATTATTGGGTTGCAAGGAGAGATTTTTATAAACTGTTAATATTAGACATATGTTGACATATATGCTTATATTGTCAATAACTCACTGCAAGTGCATAGTTAGTGAAACGTATAAAGTAATTCACAATTATTAAATTAATAAAGAAAAATTCTCAAAAGTTATATATACACACTTAGAACTAATACTCCATTTGAACACATACATATTGCACAACCAAGTCTTAATTTTCCCATCAACAGCCTTTAAAAATATAAATTGCAAAGATATAAACAAAGACCATGATATGAGGAGCACACCAAGCTTCGAATTTGAGTAGTAATATGACTTTCTCAATTTTGCTTGGTTGTGATAATAATAATATAGATAATTCAATACATGGAACAATATCAAAATTATAACACCTTATTCCATTATCTTTTATGTTAAATCTAAACAAACAATTAATTAAAATATGGATGGATCATACAAGGACTATATATGAGATTGAATGACAATTTTAATCAACCAAAAATCACACCTTTAATTAGGGAAAAAAAAAATCACATGAACCCAAAAAAAAAAAAAAAAAAAAATTCTCAATAAAGTAAAAGCATATAAAGTAAAGAATTAAGATTTAGTAATAAGTTTTTGATGTAGTTGTCTTGAGACGTTTGCGAAGCATTTGGATTGGTAGACTCTTTTCTAAAGTTTATGTTACTTCTATTTTCCATTACTATTAAGAAGTATTAATACTAAAATGGTGAAGGAATTTCAAGATTGGCACTCATGATACAAATGATAAAGTTTGGTTTAAAAGAAAACTTTGGAGGCAATATCCATGCTTTACACGTCTGAAATAATGCATGTTGTTATATTACTTGGTTCATCTCAAGTCATGCTCATGCCAACCACTTACTTCCTTGTTCCGTCCATGGCACCACATTCACATCTCAATAGTTTAGAACAAAATAACACATTGTTTCATCTTTCTTCTTCCTCATTGTTGGGAAACTTGTTTTGCTTCAGTTGCCATCTTCTCCTTTCTCGATTGATGCAGCCATTGACGTGATGGTTCACCTCTGCATAGCAAATTGGAGTCGATGCTTATTGCCTTGATCTAAACCGGTATAACTTGGCTTTTGAATGTCACCACCACATGATAGAATTATATCACCATGAAATTCTGATAACAGGCCATCATTGTACTATTTTCTCTCTCTGCCATAAGATAACTTAATCCTCAACAGTCACACGGATTTTCCACAACGAAACCATGATTGATACAATCTTATTAAAAAATTGCATCAAGAACCTGCTCGGATACTATTATTGGATCCTACAATGTGAATGGTAATTCCGTTAGGTGAGGATCACCAAAACTGATAGAGAGACAATGTAAATTTTGTAACAAATGAATGCGGAGTATCAATATTTATAAACTTCTTCATGTCTTTTGGGAAGAAATATATCTCTTTACCAAAAGATGTATCTTATCTAAGAAAATTTAAACATTTCGCAAAAACCACCAAACGAAAAGGCATGATGTTTCGGGTTTTTAAAAATGTAAACGTGTCAGTAATTTATACAGCCACGTGGCGCAATAAGGAGTAGTCAACAAAAAGTCAAACATTTCGGCTATTAGTTATTATATAGATATATATTGATAAGTGTCCAATTGGTTTGGCTTATTTAATAGGCATTGCTATAGGGGATAACATTTTCCACCAACTTTTTTCATAGTGGTTGACATAGCCTGTCAGAACAAGATGAGTGATATTGCTCCAATCACTATAGACCATATAAGCAGTTGAAAAATATGTTGTATTTGTAGCATTACTCTAATTTATTTACTTATTCGTAGAGGTGTGTAAAAGTGTTTTTGTAATTAGAAAATGTGAGATTTGATAAACTGTTCATAAACAATAAGCTAATTAAGCTCTAGAAATATGTAAACCAAAAACGAATTCTATGGGGACAAGTTAAAATGTCTACAATGAAGTTGCTTTGTGGAAGAGCAATAATTATGTACTCCTACCTTTTTTTTCTTTTTGGCAGCAATAATCTTGTACCTAATTTGCTACAGTTGTGGCTGACCCAATGATTATTATTATTGTAAGCACGAATTCTAAAATAATGTCACCACACTAGTTAGGCGCATGGTAAATAAGGAAGCAATGGACCATTTCTCTCATACTCATGAAACAGAGAGACCCAGCAAAGGTCTTGGGTCAACATGATATTATTTTACTTTATTCACACTCTCTTTTAGTTTTTTTTTTTTTTTTTGCTAGGGGGTTTTTACTTTTTAGGTTGATAAATCTAGTGGAGATCCACCTAGGATGAAATAGAATTTGAATACTTTATACTTATAATCCTTAATTGGTTTGTATAAAGGATAGAATTTGAATACTTTAAACTTATAATTCATACTATAGAATTTGAGCCTACAACACACACCTCATAACAATTGCTCTTCACTATCAGACCAACACACCAATAAATTTCCTTTTTGGTGTAGGTAGGATTTGATGATCCTAAGACTCTCATTCGACAATAAGAGACTTTTCTAGTTAAGCTAACTGAAACTCATACTTATCATGTCTTTTGATGCAATTGTCTTGTTATCTGCCAATTTATTCTATGTGGTTTTGCATATGGTATACTTTACCATATGCATACCGTATGGTATACTTTAGTCCATATGGGACACAACTAAACACCTCTAGTACTCTTTAATGTTCATATTTAAATTGTTGGTCAAGAGCTCAAACAATATTAGAATACCATTAGATTTTTTTCAACAGTGATAGTTGTTAAGGACATACTTTTATGTATATCCTTTGACAAAACGCACTTTACTTGTATTTGGGTAAATCTAAGTAGGTTCAAGATGATCATTACAAGTGGTTAAATTGAAGACATGAAGATTACTCAAGAACTGCTCAAGAAAAGTCTAATCTGCAGGTCTCGATACCTCCTCGACAGAAGCTCATTCTGTCGAGATTCATTAAAGCTTAACAAATATCTCGATCTATCGAGCTTACGGGATTCAAACTATATCTAGCAACATTTTTATTTAAAAGGCTATTTGTTTTTGGGTTTGTATAATCCTTATTGGAGTAGGAAAACTCAAGGTTTGTGTAAACCTATTTGGAATAGGAGAGCCCATTAAGCTCCTATTTAAAGGAGGTGGAAAAAGAAAAACCTAACCCTAGAGAGCTTTACAAGGTTTTTTATTTTAAACCCTAGCCTCCTCCTACAGAAGAAAGAGTTCTTGCTGCATTTCTTGTATGCCTTTGGGTTTTGTAACCAAGCAAAGTCTCTTGCACCAACATTGAAGATCTTATTCGTGTTTCTATGTGAAGCTGCTGCAAATCAACTACAACAATCAAGGGTTGCTATGGAGTTATTCACGTACTTGGATTCGTGCAAAGGAGTAAGCCGCATACTAGGATCCGCGCATCAAATTGGTTAGTCACGTTCTAGGGTGGTGTTCATATATTGAAGAGTTCAAAGGTTTTGAAGCGGTAGAAGGTTTCTGCTGGAAGTTTGTCTACGGGGATTGTAGAGTCTAGGGACAAAGGTTTTGTACTAGATCTGAAACTTCTCTTTACTATAATGAATTTCTTTTCGGGAAGGTTTCCCCCCAGGTTTTTTACTATGAAACTAGTTTGTTTCATTAGTTTTCCTGAGTCATCATATCTTGTCTTATTTATTTTTCCGCTGCATGATTTTGACATGATATTGATGTCTGTTTGTTTTAACAAGTTTTATTCATAATAAATCTAATTAACAACTTGGGTTTAATACTTGTTAATTCTATCAACCAGGGTCTAAATTTCCCAACAATAATTCAAGCATATTAAGCTTATCAATTAAGTATACAAAATAGAGCCTTCTTGTGTTTGCATCAACTATGAACTAAGAGTGGCCTTAAATTATACAGGTCTTGAGTGAATTCACACATGGCAAAAAAGAAATAGTGAGCAGGACTAAGTTCAAAGAAGTTCTTTCAGACATTCTATTAGGCATGGTTGCTGGTTTAAAGCAAGATCCTGTTGTTATCCTTCAGATTGATGGGGAAGATCTCCTTGAATTCATTAACGGTCCAAGTTTTGAAGCTGATATGGTGTCCATATTTTCACAAATAGAGTCACCTGATAGATCCCTCCGTGACCATTTAATTTAGGCTTTTGAAAAACTTAGCATTGATCAAGGAATGCCTCCTTCTTCAAACCCTTGGGTAATTTATTCTTAAACTATTGAACTGAAATTCATTATTCAGTATCAAAATAGTTATAATTAGAATAGAAAGATCATCAATGGAAAGTGTTACACTTCTTGTACTAGTCCATCTTCAACGTGGTGACAAGCATCATCCTACAACTCTTAAAGCATTCATGCTGCCTAAATGTGGGTTTTTAGTACACAGGGTATATTAATGGCTGCACTCTTATAGCATTTTTCCTTTTCCATTTACTGGGTTTTATTTTTTATTCTGTAGGTTTTGGATAACATTGTGGCACCAGCATTGCAAGCCTATGCTGGTCATGACTGGCACAAACTTGCCTCTCAAGAAGCATTCTTGGTGGAGTTTAAGAAAGTAGCAGAGCGTGTAGCTCAACATCTCAAGGAGCCGCTTGTGATTGGACCATAGTGAAAATACCTTTGATGGAAGTGGCGTAAAGAGATTATTATCCAACAAATTTGAATTAGACAAGGTTTATATTGTTGACACATCTTATTTCACTCATTCCAAATCAATAGCCGATTTTTCTTTAGATAAATTTTTGGTATTTGTTGATATAAATTCCATAAAAGGTTTATTAAAATTTTGCATGATGTTGAGTTTATGCAACTCTTATGGAAGAAGCATTGGGTTTGCTATATGCAATAATAATTATATAGGCTTAGTTTAGTTGTGCTCTCTTTTCATAGCAAGCTTTAAAACCTAATTGTCTCTTTTAGTTGTCCCATATCCCATGTGTTAGAACTTAAAAAGGAAGATAAATATCTTTGACAATAAATATTGGTACTACTCGATACATTATTGATATGGTGTAATCTCATATATTTAGTTTGTTGGTTTAATGTGGTATTGTATTTGCTGTTGGAAAATATGAATTGTGGTTAATTACAGATGCTATAAAATATGTATTGGAAAATATGTATTGTAGGTACATTTTAGGTGCTATAAAATTTTTTTAAACTTTTTTTAAAAAAAAAAAAAAAAAAAGGTCTTATTGCAGCTCTTTAAAAAACGCTGGAATAGGGTATGGGTGTAGGTACTGCCTATGCCAGCGCTTTCAAAAGCACTGCTATAGGCCTTTTTAATTATATTCATTGAAGACCTATACCAACATTTTTGAGAATGCTAGAATAGGTACTGCCTATGCTGGCACTTTTGAAAGCGCTAGTATAGGTCTTCAATGGATATATTCGGAGAGAGACCTATACTAGCGCTTTCGAAAAAGCTGGAATAGATACTTCCTATGCCAGCGCTTTTAAAGGCATTGCTATAGACCCTAAAATTCACTGATACAAGTCTTCAAAGCTATTGGTAAAGGTTGTCTTAGCATAAATAAAAATGCTAGAACAGGGTTCGAAAAGTGCTGGGACCTATCCTGGCGCTTCTGAAAAACGCTGGTATAGGTTCAGCGACCCTATATCGACTGTCACTGCCTGGCAATTTGAAGCACCGGGAAAAAAGACACTAGGATAGGCATTTTGACCCTATTCCAACACTTTTTGGGGCTATCCCAGCAGTTTTGCAAACGCTGGGATGGCCCCTTTTTTTTTGTAGTGGGTGCTAGAACCTATGGAAGAAGATATGGCATAAGATCCTATGGTTGGAGGCCTTGGTGTGGAACAACCTACACAAGGTCCTAACGAAGATGCATTTCAATTTCTCAAATTGCTCAAAGGTGTCAAGGAAGCTTGTTATAAAGGTTGTAAAAAGTTTAGCAAAATATTATTCATTGTGTATTTATACCACTTGGAGTGTCTTAATGGTTGGAGTAACAAATTACTGACCATGTTGCTCCAATTTTTGCAAAGGAAGAATTTCTGATAAAGTTGGATGACTTGCTCAATATCCAAATAATGAAGCTAAATAGTTCAAGCGTTTTGTCATAAATGGTTTAAAGTTTTGCATCAAAGATTCTGAAGCAAATAGGAAAACTCAAAATAGTGGAGTTAGTGTTATTACTAAGGCCACGCTAATTATTATGGTGTCTTAACTGACATTATTGAATTGAATTATTCTAACAAGTTATGCTATGTATTATTCAAATATAAATGGGTTGATGTTATTAGTGGGAGGAGATATAAAACAAACGAGTTTGGGTTCCTTCTTGTCAATTTTACAAGATTGATATATAAGGGTTATTGAATGATTGATGAGCCGTATGTCTTAGCTTCTCAAGCTTTAAATGTTTTTATGTGGAAGATCCAAGACAAAGATTGGATGGCTGTTGTTAAAACAAAAGCTAGGGCTGTGTTTGATGTTGGCATTGATGCTTCATCTAATAATGATGATGTAGATAATTTTTGTGAAAATGTTCCTTATAATATAACCATTGATGATGCACATGATGATGTAAATGAGAACCTTTCATGGACTCGTGAGATGTAAAAGGAACTACTTACAAAACATCATCAATTGTTGAGTGTTGTAGACAATGCATTTTGTACCCCTTACGACTTGGGCCCCCGTTCCTCAATGATGCTCAAACACTAAGGCCCAAGGCCTGTTTAGAGCCCAATCAGATATCAAATTGACTTGAGTAGTGTTAAAATGAAAATATAATCTTTTAAATGAGCAAAAAATCTATTTTTGGAAATAAAAGACCAAAGTGGCCCTTGGCCCACGTACTTGGGCCAAAGCATGTGTATGCAGGCACACTCCTGCAAACGCAACTAGGGTTTCAAAAACATAAAAAAAAAAAAAAAATAAAATAAAATAAAAAAGACAAGTTTTCTACAATTATGGCTGATGTTTGGAATGAATCTCACGTCGTGTGGGAGCCATTCCAAAACCCCATTTTTTCCACTATAAAAAGCCTTATATGGTACATTTTCAAAACTCAAAACACACTATAATCCCACAAGAAAAACCAAAGATTCACTAGAAAATAGTGAATCAAAAGGGAGTTTTTCACAAAACATACTCAAGTTGATTAGGACCTTATTTGGCCCCAATCCTTTAAATTTAAAGTTGCTAATCATTTTCTTATTGGTTTTTGAATAGACTTGATTAAGGGGAATGGTCAAAATCAAGCTTGGAATGCTTTTGTGTGAGGTATCTCGTCTAAACTTTTCTCTTTCCTTTCTTTTATTTTCTGCCTTTAAATCTTCTTGTTTGCTTTGTTTGTTTGTTAGAACTAGTCGCTAACCCATGCGATGCACGGGAAAGGTATTGAGTACAACATATAATTTAATCTTGGTTTATTTTACTACAACACCAAAATTGAATTTGTAAAATATAATCATGTAGCTAAAACATTTGCTAATAGCTATACGTTTCAGACATTTATTAAACTATATTATTATTATTATTATTATTATTTCAACTTAACAGTATTTAAATATATATGATACCAATATGCTTCAAGAAAATGTCCAACACTAAAAACAACTTCGAAAACAAACTCAACTAAACAGTTTGATGAATAAATATATTACAATCTATAATATAAGCCAAGAAATAAAATTTGAAACAATATGAACAAAATCCACATCAAAGAAAACCATTTCGATCATTTAAGAATACGACTCACTAAAGTCATGAAAAACATAGGATTCATTATAAAAAAGAAGCATCTTTAGTCTTTATAGATTTTGCATAAGTATCAGGACACAATGACACATACTCACACACAAACCATTAAAGAAAGAATCAAAGAACGTACATAACATGTACATACGATATGAAAGTAAAAATAAGAAAAACAAAAGGGACATAAACACGGACAATTAAAGAAAAAAAAAAAGAAGAAGCTAGGAATAGAAATATAATATAAAGATGGGTTACCCTCAAAAATAATAATCCATGGACATTCATTGAAATCTTCTAGACAATTTCAGATAATGGAAAAAATAAACCCAAAAGTTAAGATGTTAAAACTTTCAAAAGGCCAAAAAAAATTTAACAAAAAATTTTTTTTAAAAAAAATCAGAAGATTCAAAGCTTCAAAAGAATTAAAATAAAATTATATATATATATATATATATATATAATTACACAATAGAAAGAAGGCTTACTATCAAAAGATGATTATAACTTTTCTACTATTGAAATTGGCCAGACAATTAAACGTATTGCAAAAAATGAACTGAAAAATTCATATGTAAATCAAACAATTAGAAGATTTTGAGCCTATAATTTATTGAAACAAAACAAAAATTATGTGACTACACAATGGAAAAATATAATAAAATGATGAATTATCCTTTAAAAATAAATCTATGTCTATAGGTGTTGAATTTTGAAATCTACCAGACAGTTTTAGATATTGCAAAAACTGAACAAAAAATGTTAAAACTTCTGAAAGGAAAAAAGAAAATAAATTGAAGAATCAACAAAAAAAATATGTCTACACAACATAGAAACATCAGAGAAATACGAGTTAACTTTTAAATGTTAAAATTCAAAATATTAAAACTTTTAAAAGGTCAAACAAATTGAAGATTTAATTAAAAGATTCAGGCCTACCAATTAAATAAACAAAACAAACAATTGACAAACTTATAAGAAAAAGCAATAAAACAATAATTTTTATTGAACAAATCAAAAACCCTAACCTTGATGCATTGACTGAAGAAGTAGAGGAGTCAAATACATAAGTGGAATATGTGAATTGTGAAGCATGAGCCACCCTCGAAAAAAATCTTGAAGAAAAAGAAATTTTTAGGAGAAAATTGTGTTGCAACAAAAGAAGATAATAGCAGATCTGATCATAGAGTACTTTATGCACACAAGCATGTGAGAATTAACAAAGTGAGACTTTGTGTTAAGGAAAAAAAAAAACTAAAATTCATAGAAAGGATAAAGAGAAAAAGAAGCGTTATTATAAGTTTGACAGTTTCATTGGACCAAAGCAATTGGATTTTCTAGATCTTCATTGGAGATAGAGATTGGAGTGAGAGAGAAGGAAGGAGGCAATTGAAGCTTAATTCTCTGTGTGTTTCTTTAGTTTTTTTTTTAGAAACTTGGAGTCGAGTCTTAAAACTAAATAATAAGGAGAGAGATTTATCAAAATAATAATAATAAGTGGAGAGAGAGAGAGAGAAGTGTTTGTTTGTTAATTGGTTACTACCACCAAACCCAAGAGATAAAATATTACGAAAATATCACTGAAATGTTACTTTTATTCCACCAAATGAAAAGACACAATGTTTTGATGTTGGATATACAAACAGGTGCCTATTGACCGAAAAGGTGCATATTGGCGGAAAATGTGTCTATTGAATGAAAAAGTGCCTATTGATCGAAAAGCTGTCTATTGAGTGAAAATGTGTCTATTGACCGAAAAGGTGCCTATTGTAAAATGAAAAGTCACAACTATCCAGTGTTTTTAAATGTATACGTGGCATTAATTTATGTAGCCACATGGCGCAATGAAGCGCGGTCAACAAAAAGTCAAACATTTCGGCTATTAGTTATTATATAGATATGTTTTAATATACTTTTTTAGATTAGGTTTACGTTTTTGTGTGCTTAAAATGCATATTAGGTTGTTAGAATTTCCATTTTGAGGTTCTACCCTTGTTTTCTGGGCAAGGACTTGTGTATGCATAATCTTGCTTGCACATACAAGCTTGATTATGTGTACACAGGCCTGTTCTTGCGTGCGTGAGCCGCTACCCAAAAACCCTAATTTTTATTTGTTTGTTTTGCTTTTGCTTTTACTTTCACATGTTGTTCTGCTTAGTTTCTTTTCTGTGTTTTTACGCTTCCAAAGTCTCTATTTTACATGTTTGTCTGTTTATTTGCTATCATATGTTTAGATTAGGGTTTCTTAGTTTTAATGTCATGCCATTCATTCATATGTCCATGCATTAATGTCATAGGTGCTGAGTTGCTGCAAGGTAAGTGAAGGTAAATCGTGCATTGGTATGAACATGCATTTGATTATGGATGTTGTTTGAATGCTTGTTTTATGTCCAATTGTATGCTTTATATGATTTTGTAATTGTCATGATGCCTTACTACCATGTTTGGGTTGCTGCCTTGTTTTAAGATGTATGATAAGGTTTCACATGCTAGGGTTTCACATATGCATTTAGGTTTGACTCTCTTTTATTTAAATGTAGATATGTATGTGTTTAGGGATGAATGATGCCATGTTGTATACTTAGATGTATGCTAGTGTGTGTGTGTGTGTGTGTGTGTGTGTGTGTGTGTGTGTGAGAGAGAGTTAAAATACAAGTATTGAACATGTTTTTAATGAGGTTAAGACGTAAGACACAATGATGAGAGGCCAACCTTAGGTTGAGCGATCTTGGGTGCCTAACACTTTCCCTAGAACGTACGTAAACTCCAAATCCATATCTATGGTAGTAAGATCAAAAAGTCCTTCCTCGAGAGGACGCTATATATATGGTTCCTAAACCATTGCAAAAACTAGGTGGCGACTCCCCCCTTGTGCCCACAAGCATGAATTGCTTGAAGATGAGAATGTAGATAATGAAGAGTTCATTGATGATGAGAATGACTCCAATGTTGAGTTGACTAATGATAAGAATATAGATGGTGAAGAGTTCAATGATAAGTCGACTGATGATGAGAGTTAATATGTCGTTCATCTTTCAAGTGTAATCTTTTTTTTTTTTCTTTTTTTTTTTTTTGAGAAACAATCATGTGTAATCTTATTTGCAAGTTTTTTTGCTTATTTTTTTGGAGCTTCAAGACATGTTTTTGTGTGAATGAAGATATGGATAGACTAAATATGGTTTGTACATATGGATATAAATTGGACTTGAAGTTAAGTGTTTATGAAGTTGTTGTGTTTTAAACCTTTAAGTTTATGTGTAATCTTATTTGCTTTGTTTTTGCTTATTTCTTAAGAGGTTCAAGACCTTTCTCTATGTGAATGAAGATATGGATAAACTATATGTTAGGATATATGTAAATCATGTTAGGAACATATGTCAATATTTTATGTAATTGGCTAATCCTTTGACAAAACGCACTTTACTTGTAATTGAGTAGATCTAGGATGTGTTTAATTCTTCAAGGAACAAGGTTTCAAGATTAAGTGTTAAAGCCATGCAAGTCTGTCCAAGAAACAAGTGAAGATGTGCTGGATTTTAAAGTTCGACAGCTGGCATCTATCAAGGTTTAAAAAGTTGTTAAAGCCCGAATCTCAACAGCTAGCTCGATAGAGACCCTATCTGTCGAGATTTATAAAAAAACAGATTTTCAGTTCTGTTTTGCATACAATCCGTGAGTACATGTTTAGGTTTTCTTTTCTCACAACCCTAAACATATATAAGGATTATTTTAAGGGCCATAAAAGGTTGCACAAGTATGAAGCAAAGTTGTGTTCATGAAATTGTGACCGGAGACAGAATTTGCCCTAGTTCATCTTTCTCTTAAAGAAGCTGTTGTGTTTAGACACCATTAAGGTTTTGTGATCAAGGAGCTTTTTGATCTTCATCATGTAATAAAATGAAGAACTTTGCAGCCAATATCATTCTCAAGTTGGTGATTAAGTCGCGTACTAAGATCTGTGCATCTATTGGTTACTTACGTACTGGAGCAATGCATTGAAAAGGAGAGATTGTCACTATAGAACAAGTCCAATTGTGTATTGGGGTAAGGGTTCAACTGTAGGTTGGTATAAAGTACAGAGATTCCTTTACTTGTAACCGCTTGTTTTGATAATAGTAAATTTTCGGGAATGGTGACCTTAAAATCACCAAGTGAGGTTTTTGCCATGTAGGTTTTCCCCATTCGTAAATAAATCACTATGTCAATTTATTTTCCACTGCATATTTAGTTAATTGGTGATTTGTTTGTGCTACCATGCGTTTTGCATGTTAATTGAATTAATTAATTAACTTAGTTAAATCAATTAGTTAATTTATCACAAGGGGTCAATACATTCTTGGCCTATCACTATATATGGTTTGTACATATGGATATAAATTTGACTTGAAATTAAGTGGTGATGAAAATGAGAATGAGAGGTATTGTTATACGTGACATTACGGTAAGGTCTTCACAACAAGCTTATACAGAAAATATGGATCATAAGTCATAGAAAGAAGTAGGCCAATCATCAACAGTTAATCCACCAAATGCAGGTATTTTATACATTTCTAAGATCAAATATTGATAATGGTTAATATTGTTTGACATAGGTTTTTATTGCATCACATTGGTTTTGATTGTTTTATTCCCATTATAGTTGTGCCACATGTTGTACCACATGTTGTACGTGCTACTTGTGGTCTAAGCAAGTACTCATACATTTGAGATCACCATGTAATAAAAAGATTTAATTGCCACTAAATAGTAGCAATCAGCTAGTTAAGAAGACAGGGAGGCACTTCACAAGTTGATTGGGTACAATTGCACGAAAACCCGTATGTGCCAAATTAAATATGAGAATTGGTCGAGAATGCCAGCTGAATTTAAAGAAGAGATATGGGATATTGTTTAGGTATTAAGGAAGTTCTAATATATAGGTGTATTATTCTATCTTTTACTAAGTTTTACATAAGTGTTTAGCACGATATAAATTTTTTTAATTTGCTAGCTAAACTATTAATTATAGTTAAAATGGATTTCGCCTAAAGAACCTGCTCGTTTGGAGGCAAAGAAGCTAATGACATTGTTAACAGTTGTGACATGTTGGAGGAACCACAAGTCTAGGTTGAAGAAGAAGTATTTTCTAAGAATAGGAAATAGAGTACGAGCACCTAAAAATGTAATTCCTAAAGATTATGAAGCCCTTGTTGAGTATTGGAATTTACCAAAAATGAAAGTATTGTTTTACATTAATATGCTTAATTATTATACATTGATATGCTTAATTATTGACCACACATTCAAATATCTACTTTGAAAAGTATATTCAAATAATACTTTATTTAATTATGTAATTTTTTTCATTGTAGGATCTAGTTTTGAAGAACAAGAGCAGTCGTTCCAAGCAAAAGAATTTACATACTCCTAGTTCAAAAAGCTATGCTTCGTACGCTGAAGAAATGGTAATGACTCTTTTATTATCTTGTAAATGAATTATTAGATTATTCTTAAGTTTGTATGGAACCATTATTCCTAATTAAATAAATGTAATGACCATAATGTAGGTAACAATGCTTGGGCACCCCGTAGAGCGTGCAATAGTATACCAGAAACTCCATACTCGTAAAGATGATACTCCTATTAATCCTGAAGTAGCAAACAACATTGTAAGTAATATCATGATTTACCAAGAGTAATATTGAATCTATTAACATTGTTAATTTCTAATAAGTTATTATGTTCAATTTTGAATATTAGGAAAAAATCAACGAACTATTGGGTGAGCCCTCAAATCATCTACAGTCAACTGACCCCATTGGTAGTATTAAATGGGCATCATATGATATATTTGCTCAAGTGTTTGGTAATGAGCACAATGGTCATGTTTGGGGTGTGGGATTCGGCCTAACCCCAAGTAGACAGACTGCTAAGAATACTACTGCAAGTGCTCAAATAAGAAGCCAAGAAAGGGATGCTAAAGTGACTCAGTTGAAGAGTCAAGTGACTTCTTTGATAGAGAAAATGGCTCGCTATGAGAACTTGGAGAAGTGATTGACCCAAATGGCTAGCATGATGTAACAAATGCAAAATCATTCTTCAGAAGCTAGTCAGGTATTAAATTTTAATGTTTTATGAATTTATTTAGTGTCTAGAATTTTTAATTATGGCAAATATTATTATGTTATCCAATATGATTTCTTGATGAACTTATTAACTAATCTTAATTTGTATTCAAGGTGGTTTCAATTTGGATCTACAATCTCCAACTCCTCAAAAATTGCTAGCTTCATCCCATCAAGAAACTAGTTCCTTGCGGTAATTGTAGTGTTTTAAGGTCTCCATGGACTATTACATAATTGTTTTAAGCAATCACATTTATTTCGGAAGTACTGTACATATTAAACAAAATGACACTTTGTTTGTGATATTTTCTTAGTTTGGGTGGTTGTTTTTATAGTGTAGCTAGATATTTGTTTTGTTAAATTCAAGATGATAATACTTTAGAAATTTTTTATGAATTGGTACTAAATATATATCTATTTGAATCTATGATTAATATGTGTTAGTTTGGACATTTGTTATTGTAGAATATTGATGATCAATAGGTTTGTTTGATCTATTACAAGCTCGTGTTAGTTATTGTGGTATTTATGAGCAGGTATTTATAGTATTTTTAATATGGATAGAATGAATATATATATATATATATATATATGTCGATACCTTATTTTTTCTAACTCTGATTCACGCACCAAAACAAAGGCCAAAATCATAAAAATTAGAAAAGATGCAAAATGCAAGTTTCAAAAAGGTAACAAATAAATGAAACATGATCGGATAGCAGATCAAAGGGTTACAATATTTCGAAACCCCTCTGATAGTAATTAAGACCAAAAACCCTAATTGGTAAGGTAAAAAAGTTGACTTTTTGATCCAACCGTCCGGTCGATTAGAAATTTAGACCATCTCGTAGGTCATATTTTTCCCAAACGATATTTCACAGGCCAAAATCAGAGTTAAAACAGATGAGATATCAACAAAATATCAAAACTCTAATTTAAAGTTTCACTTTTTACAAGTTAAAATAGGTTGTTTTTGGACCAATTTCATGCAACAAATTGTACCAATTGGGCAAAAATTGGAGCGATCCAGCTTGAATTATGAGGCCTCAACCACCTCTCACAAAAAGAGCTCGATGATATCTGCCATGGACTGGAAGGAATAAATTTTTTAAGGAAAAACATCACAGAATCTCCTACACTGCGTCACCTCCCTTCCAGACGCGATATCTCGACGATCGCAGCTCAAAATATCACAAAATCAGAACCTATGGAAACTAGACATCTAGAGTTTTCCGGGGATATAATGTTTGAATAAAATAGAGCTCAGAATGGCCTCCAAATAGTCGGACAAAGATCAGACCATAAATCACGAAAAAGATGAAATATTCTGCTTAGTTGTCAAAACACCATCACATAACCTCCCATTTTTCTTGTATCCCTATAAATACAACCCTATTGTTTTGTAAAAAGTAAGTTTGGAAGAAGTATTTGTAAACCCATCACAAAAATTTATCCCCTCTCATCTTATTTGTAAACTTTGTGGGTAAGGTGTAGGGATGGGATAGTTGTTTTAGTAACTATACCCATCCCATTCCTCTGTACTTTTTCTTTTGTAAACATCATTCATTTTATAGAACACATTGAGATCAATTATCATTTTATTCATTATCATCTTGTCCATGGTGCTCTCAAGCTATTCTTAGTCTCCTCTAAAGATCAACTTGCAGATATCTTCACCAAATCACTTAAGGGATGCCTTCATACTTTGGTTGACAACCTCAAGTTGGTCTCACACCCATCTTGAGTTTAAGGGGGGACTATTAATGTGTAATAGGTTGTGGGCCTTAGGCTCAACTTATTTACTTGTATAAAACACATACTTGCACTACACACTCAATCTCCTATATAAAGGCACTCATGTACATTTTATTAATTACTTGAGAAATACAAACATTCATTAAGTATTTCTAACATTACTAAATGTATTTTTCAAAATAAAAAACGTAAACAACATACTAAATAATGACATTTTATAAACCGCTACTAAAGGATAGAAAATGCATAGACCATTTGTTTCTACAACAATGTTTTCTTTGGTTTTTGCGGTGTTTTACAAACACCGCCTAAACCAAGTTTTTTTTTTTTTTTTTTTTTTTTTTTTGTAGTGTTAAAACCTATCATTCCTATGCATTTAACGATACCAGTCAAATTACAGAGTATATCTTTATAACTTCTTCCCTTGACATTGCTTAATGGATAATTGTTTCTTTTTTCCCTAAGTAACGGATAATGTTATTTAAGTGTAAACAAAAGTTGTTCACCATATATTAGGATCTTCTTCTTCTTATTATTATTATTACAACAAGTGGGAAAAGTATTATTATATCTTTAATAACACTGCTTTTTGGAAAAAAAAAAAAAAAATTGTGTGTTTTTAGAAGTTCTTTATGGATATTTTCAGTTTTTTTAGTAATGGATGATGTTATTATTATTATTATTTTTTTTATTTATTTTTTTTATTTTTTGGAAAAGTTAATGGATGCTCTAAGAGCATTGGTTTAAAAAATATTTTTAGAAATATTTTATGGAAAGAGAGAAAAAAAAAAGACTTTTTTGACAACTTTTTATATTTCCCATGAAAGTGGTATTAAAACTTCCTTAAATGGTCTATTAAAAATGTCCTAAGAATACCCACTAACATAACCCTTTTATATATATTACATTTTGAAAATGGATAATGTTTGTTCAATGTACATAGAAGTTGTTTGCACTTCACAATTTCATCATGGTGTTTTTCTTTTCTTTTTTAATAAATTATTATAAGTGGGAGAGGATGAATTTGAGAATCCTTATTCACCTTACACTGAAAGAAAAAAAAGACCTATTACAACAAGTATTATTGCAACAACAAAAATAATTAGGATAATATATGTACTATCGCATCTGTGAGTTGTTGATTTTTTTTTTTTTTTTGGTAATAGTAAATTGTTGCAAGAATTACCTTGCTACATCTAACAAACAACAATACAAATGGAGGTTTGTGCTTCGCTACATATGAAAATTACATTATCCTTTCACATGATGTAAAATTTTATCGTATATTAAGAATAGGTTACATCAAATTTAAGGGATTTTTTTTCCCAAGTTAATTATAGTTTATATGACTCATTCTTCCTTGCGTTCAAGATCCACATTAAGTGTGTGTAATTTACTGATAAAAATAAGGATAAAATATATTCTTCATCCAATCGTCCCTAACCTACAAATATAGTTTTACTATTCCACAAATTTATTTCTAGTCTCGGTGTCTCACACACTTCAAAACCATTCCTGAAAAGATAATGACATATTTTTTTAGCACAATACAAATTCAGGTGTATCTTGGAAACAGATTTGCTTGCAACTCTTTAGCAAACTCATTCTAGTAGAAGACAAATAGTATCTTGAAATAACAATACACACACCTCGAAGCATACTATTCTTGCGTTCTTTCTATCATTTACCCTTATAATCCCCAAATATAATCTACTAATTTATTAATTAAAAATTTATTGTCTTTTCAAAATCTCTTTTTTTAGAGAGTTTCACAATCTAATGATCACTCTTTATCATTAGATCAAGACATCAATCAATTTTCAAATCTCTTATTCAACCATCAAAAACATTACCAAGCTATAATCTCTCTCTCTCTCTCTCTCTCTCTCTCTCTCTCTCTCTCTCTATATATATATATATATGTAAGTCTTTATAATTATTTTTCTTTCTATTTTTCTAAAGGGACAACTGACCACAATAACCTTCAACTTAGATGACAATCCTTTTTTGTTAGGGTAAATTATACATGCCACCCTTGTGATTTGTTTTATAATGCATCTACTTACCTTGTGAATCATATTTTGCTAATTTTAATGGAATTTGATGATGTGACAATTGCCAACATCACATACAAAGAATGAATTGAACGGAAAAAAAATAAATAAATAAATTCTACCCTCATAATTTCGACTTTCTTTCTCATTCAATCCTTATTTGTGTTTATATAGGTTTACAAGACATAAGTTTTAAAATTAACAAAATTTTCTTACAAGGAAAATTCCATTAAAATTAAGGAAAATGTCTTATAAAGCAAACTACAAGGAGGTAAATGTCTTACAAATCAAGTCAAAAGGAGCTAAATGTTACAAAATAAAACACAATGTAGCTCATCGTTTTAAGGGTATACCATATGGGTGGTACATGTAATTTCCCCTTAAAAAAAAGAAGTAAAACCATGACTTCAAAATCTATTGGGTATTGCATAGTGTATAACTTTTCAGTTAAAAATAAAAGCACAAGATTTTATTTGAGAAGAAAAAAAAAGGCACACTCAATTCAGTTATACATAGCTTTGCTGTTCGACAAATTTATTTTCCATGTTACACTTCAATCCACTTAAAAAAATAAAATAAAATAAAAAACAGAAATAATGAAAAACCATAGCAGCAGAGATATAAACTTTGGCTCTAAACAGGCAATCCAAATACGAAGAATAACAAATAGCACCTCTCAATTATTTTATGAATTATGTCTTATTTAGAGATTACCTCCACCAAAGTTTTGAAATCCTTGGAAGCAATCCCATCTGCCCCAGCAGCCTTCACTACTAGCTCTTTAAGCTCTTTAATATTCTCCCTCATCCTCCTTCCTTGTTCATGTCCCAGAACGAGTTCCAAGCTTTTAAGCATTCCATTCTTTGTAAACACTCCACCCTCAACTCTCACCCCTATCCCCCACACGGCCTCAACCATCCTTGCATTCATCATGTTATCACCCAAGATTGGCCTACAAATCATCGGCACCTCTCCAACAATACTCTCAAACACAGAGTTATATCCACAGTGAGTGACATACACACCTACTGCACTATGTGCCAAGACATGACTCTGCGGTGCCCATGGAACTATTTTTCCTTGCAAGCTTGTCCTTTGAACAAACCCATTCGGTAGAATTTGCTTGAAATTGTCCCTCAGAGACCAAAGAAAAGGAACATCACTCGCTTCCAGTGCCTCAGCTAAAGCTACAAACTCGTTAGGTGGCACGGCTGCCAGAGTTCCAAAGCTAATATATGCTACCGAAGTTGGTTTTTGCTTGTCCAACCAAGGAAGGCAACCTGTGGTATCTGAATGAGATGGTGGTAGAGGTGGAGGTGGAAGGGTTAAGGTGAGAAAACCCACGTAGAATACATCTTGAAACTTGGACTTGAGATCATTGGTGATGATGGTAGAGTTTATTTCTTGGAGCGAGTTCATCACAATAGCACTTGCTTGTGGAAGTACCTTACTCATTCTGTATAGTGTTTGTGAAAAAAGTGATGAATTTGAGTCACCTTGGAGTATTTCATCGTATAGGTCACAAATGCGCATTGTAGACAGCCCTGGAATAACATCCAAGGTTTTGTCAATTGGCTTTAGGCCTCCCACTACACCACCATTACCATTACCACAAGCATTAGCGTAGGTCTTATGGATGATATCAGTGTAAATGTGAGCTGAGAGAGAATAAGGTGTGGGAACCCAAAAAGGCACCCATTTTACGAGCATGTTCTGAGCCATCTCACAAGCAAACGCCAAGAAAGCATCAGTCAACAAGCAACTGATGTTCCTCCCAAACTCAGCCACAGCCATATCCATGGCTTTCCCAAAGCTCCCAGGTGCAGCCTTAATGAACAGCTCCAATTCCTCGATGGGGTTGTCTGGAGTGAAAACATGGCCATTAGGCACACCATCAGCTACATCATAGGCTTTGAGGTTGTCTGGCAGGTTAACTTGTGAGGTTGAAAAGAGCCTTTGGTTGGATTTGGAAGTGTTGAAGAATAAAAAACGTACGTGTGGGGTTGCCCGTGCTAATTTGCAAGTGAGGTTAAGGAGAGGCCAAGGATGGCAGCCAAATGGGAATGCTAAAACAGCAACATGTGCATGATCCGGTGAACTTTGGGTCATTGACATGTTTGGTTATAATTTGAATATACTTAGAGCAACTTATGATGGATAAAAAGGACGGTGTTGGCGTGTTGCATTGCTACCCAAAAAATACCACGTTAATTATATAGGCACTTAGTTGCGGGTACAGCACAACACATTCACACGTATATACCTATTAAAAAAAATAGAGACAGATTTTTTTTTTTTTTTTTGGTGAGACATATTTCAAGACTCACAGCATGTATGAAACATTTATTTTCTTTTCTTTTCGAGAGAGAATGTATGAAACATTTCAACTGGAAGAAGAAGGATCAAATTCGATTCATGTGTTTGTTCAACTACCTAGCCAAGATTGAATTTGAATGGTAGCTTTGAATTTGAATGGTAGCTTTGTCAGGGATGGAGCTATGTTATGACTAGGGGGGCCATGGTCCCCTCGCCCTAACTCAAGGACGCAGCTATGCTTTGGCATTGGGGGCAATTCCTCCTACTTTTTTTGAAATTTGATTTATGCATATATATATATATATATATATATTCACACAAGTTTAATATTTGACCCCAAAATATATACACTTAGCCTACCCCCTCCAAAATATTTACAAATTACCACATGAAACCCCAAAAAAAAAATTGACTAACCTCCCCTTTTGCCCAATTTCCCCAAGAATAATATGAAAAACCTTTAGACAAAACTTTAAAACCAGAAAAAAAAAATAAAAATAAAATAAAAAAAATCACAATCCTCTCTCTCTTGCTGTCTCTGTCTGTGATGTGTTGTGTGAGGAAGCTGGCTCTAGTTGCTTTGCCCATTTTTTTAATTTTTTGAAACCCAGTCTCCATCTCCTTGCTCTTGCTTCTCTCTCTACTTGTATGCAATGACAAGGTATAGAACTAGTAGTGGTACTGGTAGTGACTGATATTTCTCAATATTCAAGTATAAAGGTGTGGCCAAGGTGTAGCCTCTAATATTTAGATCAAAACATAAAAGAAAAAGTTTTTAATGAAAACAAACGTGTGGCTATTGTTAGAGGACTAGAGTATTGGGTAGTGTTGTAGTGGAGACTAATAAGAAGAGAAAAAAAAATGAAATTGGATGTTTATTTGACTTTTGTGGTCTTAGGATAATAGAAAATTTTTGTACTTCATGTTTTATAATGAATCGTTAAATATTGTTGTGACTTTATTGTTTCGATAAATTGTTAACATTAAATTTGTTATGTTTCGTGAGCATGTTTATTTGGGTTTTTGTTTGGGATTAATTTCGTGGGGGATTTTGTGGATTTGGATGTCCCTAGCATTATTTAATGAAAAGATATGAATAATTCATAAGTTAATAATGATGATTTAGTGTTACCTCTAGTGTTGATGTCCTAATTTTTAAACATCCTAAAATAAAATTGAAAACTCGGATTTGGGCTAAAATACAAGAGCTCTTGTATTTTAACACAAAACTGAGCTTGTTCAGACCCCTAATTAAAAATTACGGCTAGATTGCTTTTACTCTAACTTAGATTAAGTGTGGAATAAGAGTAAATAAGCACAATGAACCGATAACTCTACCCTAAGCCATATTCATCCATCATCAACAATAAAATAAAAGCTTAAAGAGTAGGAAGAGAGATGCAAACATAAAATAACATCGAGACATGTTATCAAAGAGAAAATTGAAGAACTTAGTGAAAAACCTCTCCACGATCCTCCAAGTCAAAATCAATCCACTAGAGAATAAAGTTGGAGTACACGAATAACAAAAAACCCTCCAAACCTAGTCTATCCCATGTACTTGAGCTCTTTAAGCTCCTGCTACCAACTAACTTCTCGGAGCCTTGTCTTCTCTACCTTTCTGGATCCCACAATTCAGCCCGATTTCATTTGCCAATGAATGGATTCTTCCAATGCTTCCCAGCAATAGCAAAATCTCACTTTACACTCAAAATGGGTGTGGTAAGTGTTTGGACTAGCAACCTCTCAATGATTTAGAGATTGAGAGGTAGGAGTTGAGGTAAACCACAATGAAATATGTAGATGATTGTGGGTATAAAAATCTCTAACACTCAAGTGTATTTTCTAGGGTTTTCTCTCTGAAAAGTACTCATTACAATTCATGGGTAAGCAAGGTATATATAGTGTGGGTAAAGAAAAGGTAAAGCAAAACACAAGTTTTTGTCAAACAGAAACTTTCGCAAGTCCTTCGCAAGTTGGCCTTCTCGTGAAAAAATTGCGAAAATGACAGCCTAGCACAACTCTTCGTCATCCAATCATGTGCTCCACACGTGGCCTTTTCACGGGTTGCTTCTTGTGAGCTAGTTGTGAAATCCATTGATTCAAATCTTGAAGCTTGATTCTTCACTGATCTCTCACACTCCTCCTTACAAATAAACCCATATACATACAGGAAAAATGATTGAAAAAAAATACTGAAAGTTCAAATATGTGTATAAACACCCTTGAACGTTTAGACCCCCAATTTACAAATTAACCAATTCAAGCTTTATGTCAAACAACTAGTGTGCAGAAAATGAACATAAGCTATAATATAGAATTGGATAAACTATCTAAGCCAAATTAAAATCACAACCATGAGCAGATAATAAAAGGCAAAGATAAAAGGGAAGGAAGATGCAAACACAAAGACAATACGCAATGTGTTATCGAAGAGGAAACTGAAGCCCTCGGCGTAAAACCTCTCCGCCGCCCTCCAAGCGGTAAACAATCCACTAGAAAATGTAGTTAGGATACATGGACAACAATAGACCCTCCAAGCCTAATCTACCCAGTGCACCTAAGCCCTCCAAGCTTCTTGCTCCAACGAAGTTGCGCCGAACCTTTTTCTTTTCTAACTTTCTGGATTCCGCTACTAGACCATAGCATCAACCAATGTAGATTGGTTCCTTCCTAACTGCTTCCCAGAAAACCAAACAGTCCTCTCACAGTGATGAATATGGTGAGAACAAGGTTTTGGTAAAATGCCTCTTATGGATTTGATAATGGAGAGGAAGAGAGTTGAAGAATTTGAAGAGACTCTAATGTATAGATTGTAGGTGAATCAATCTTGTTTTTTTAAGGGTTTCTCTCTCAAAATTCTCTCTGGAAACTCTCTTTCATTTGTGGGTATAAGGGGTATTTATACTGGAGTGAGAGAGGAATGTGATACGTCAAGTTTTACAAAACAGGGATGGCTCGCGACTTGACTGAGTTGCGAGATCTAGTCGCGAGATAACCGTATGGCCAGTTGTCCTGTTTTGTCCTGTAGTGCTCCAGCTAGCATGACTGTTCACCTTCTGGTACGCTTGGCACATGTGCTGCGTCTGGCAGCTTGAAACTGCGAGCCACCCGCGAGAACAAGCCGCGAGTCTCTGTTTTCTTGCACACTCTTGAGTAATCAACACTCTATCTCACTCACTACCCTTACAACAGACCCACCTAAATATAGGGTTACTAAATGCTAAAATACAAGCAAATTTGGCACGGAATAAAGCCAATAAAATGGTTGATTAAATTCAACCTTACAAATACAATCAAATTTAGCACGGAATTAAAGCCAACACAATATAGTTGGAAATTACAACTTTACAAAAATCTTGAAAAATCACCAACAATAAAATTGGTATTAGTTTATATATTGTAGTGTGATATTGGATTGCATTTGCAAATATGATACTATGATGTTAATGAATGTGATGAGATTCAATAAGCTTACATTAAGCATGCCCCCTAGATTCGAAGTCTGGCTCCATCCTTGGCCCTAATAACATTGTTGAGAAATTAGCTCAAACTCTAATTGTGACTTGGAATGTTAGTTAGGTTTCTTAGTTGAAAAAGGAAACATTAATTTGTGTTATTTCTTTGGTGTGAAAGGAAAGACTATTTCTTGGTGTGGAAGAAAAGTTTATTCTTTGTTAAAGAAGTAATATATTCCTTGTGCAAGAAGGAATAGGAAAATAAGTCTTATAAATAGACAATGCTACAAAAAAATTGATAACTTTGGTCCAAAGGTTCTCCCTATGGAGAGAGGGAAAATAGAGCGTGAAACAAAAAGAGAAAAAAAATGGATTTTTACTTGGGAGGTAATGCAAGGAGGGAGACAACATGCACACGTATCAAGGAGAATTTGTGAGGCTTTGTTTGATGTTGAATAGTGAAGAAAAAAGAAGAGAATAATGTAGAGAGGTGAGAGAAAATTGTTGTCACCTTCTAGAAGATAGCCAAGGAGAGCAACGTGAAAAGAGAAAGACGAAGAGAAGAAAGCTATAGAGGAGAGAACAAAGCGTTGCTGCCATCGAGAAGATAGCCAATGAGAGTTACTTGGAAAAGAGAAAGTAGAAGAAAAGAAAGCTAGAGAGGAGGGAGTAAAGTGTTGCCGCCTTCTAGACAAATAACTAGTGTGTGTGAGAGCAAATGTTTTTCTTTAGCCGTGAGACACAAAGAGAGTGTATGTGAACCAAAGAAAAACAAAAGATATTTTTCTTTAGCCGTGAGACATATACAAGAGATATTGTAATTGATTTAATAATAGTGAAATTGATTTAGAGTTTGTCCCGTAATTTTTCCCTTAAAGGAGAAAAGGTTTTCCATGTAAATATTTTTATTTTTCTATGTAATTGCTATTTGGATTGATAATATATTGGTGATAATTCTATTTAGGACCAACAAACACCCCACCATGTGTGTGTTGTTTGCCATCTCCTATCAGAAGCTAAACTCGGTGGTGAAGATGAGAGAAAGAAATTTCTCATTGAATGAATAAGAAAAGTACAGCTCTCCTTATGTATACAAGTAACAAAGCAATTGAATGATACAAAATAAAATAAAAATAATTAAAAACAAGCTTTTTAATTTTAACCCAAATCAAGTTCTCATGCTACACCTTTTGCATTCTTAATACCAAAATTAGCCTAAATTCTCTCTTAATGACCAAAATATTAAAGAAAATCCTCCCATCCCCACACATAGGCTACTTCTCTACTCTACACATAGGCTACTCCTATGCTTGAATTTTATTCTTTCACTATTTTGATATTCATTGAATCCATTGATGACCACGGTGGAGGAATTAATGTTAGTTGTTTGTAACATTATCAGTGATGTTTATTGTCTTTACAAAAGTTAAATAATGATATTAAGGAGATTGTAAAGTGGTTAGAATTTGTCAAACTAAGTTTCAATAGCATTCAAAAGGAAAAACCAAGTGTCAATTGGGCTTTAAAATGCCTCACAAATGTGGCAAGATACTATTACTAAACATGAGGACAAAGAATGTGGTCTTAAAAACATACCCAATCTCAACAATTAAATTTGAATTGTTGACCCAAATAGATTATCAAAATATTAAATTGGCCCCCAAAATAAATTATTCTTGAAGTTGCAATTTTTTTTAAAAAAAAATTGAAACTTTGCCCTCAAACCTTTGGCTCTGGCTCCATCCCTAAGATTTGTTTTTTTTTTTTTTTTTTTTTTTTTTTTTTGATAGGTGAATGTATGGGTAGCTTTGTGGCCCCATATAATCTCATATCTCATGGTTGCTGGAAGAGGAGAAAGTATGTCATGTATCCACTGCTACATGTTGCTTTCCTCTCACAGCAACGAGTCTTACTGACACCCAGCCACTTGCTGTGAGAGGAAGGCTACATGTAAACAATACATGGTAGAATTTCCCGGCAAGAGATGCCTTTTAACTAGGGAAAAAGAAGTATTTTTTATTTACTTATAACAAAAAAGATGAAATAAAAATAAATAAATAAAAATTAGGCCAAAGTATAAGGAAAACTGTAAGAGAGAGGCTACATGTAGTTGATACATAGTATATTTTCTCAAAATACAATATTGATGAGTTTTTTTATATTAAAAAAAATGAACATTAACCGGAACATTATGTGGCCTAGCTTTAATGACATGACAAACGAGGTTTGTTTGTTTTTTTTTTTTTTTTTTTTTTTTTTTTTTTTTTTTTTTAGGAAAAGATAAAACAAAAAATACAAGGCAAAAGAAACATTGATTGTTTTCTCAAAACTCTTCCACCACTATATGCATGGTATAAGTGTATAACTTTTTAATTAAAAAATAGGAGAAATTATACTTTGCCCACCTATTGTTTCTCTGAAAAACACTTTGCCTACCTATGATTTAAAACTTAGCACTTTACTCACCTGAGGTAAGCCCTGTTTGTCTCTCGTTTCCCACCTCGGTTAAAAGTAGAGGTAAACTTGTATGTTTGCTACCTGTCTCTCTCCCTTCAAAAAAAAAAAAAAAAATCAAAGGAAAAGAAAATCTAAAAGCTAGGTTTTATAAAAAATTAAAACCTAACTTTTAGATCTTCTTTTCAATGGGTCACAATGTGTAGAATTGAACACATCACAAAACCCTTTGAAACACATAATGATATGGTTAGGTAAAGTATTTGAGAGAAAAGAAACATAGACAATTTTACAATTTGTCATCCGAATCAAAGAAATTGTTATTAAAATTGCAACAGCTACATAAACGCAGTTCAAATTTAACATTTTTACACCAAACAAGTACTAACTCAAAAGTCTACGGCAAAAACAAAAACAAAACAAAACAAAACAAAACAAAACAAAAAAAAAAAAAAAAAAAAAAAAAAAAAAAAAAAAAAAAAAAAAAAAAAAAAAAAAAAAAAAAAAACAAAGCAAAACAAAAAATTGCTCCATCAAAGAGATTATATGATAAAAATTGGCACTTTACCAACCTGAGGCTGGTAATAAAAGACAAACAGAGTTTACCTCAGGTGAATAAAGTGTCAATTTTTAAACTACAGGTAGAGAAAGTGTTTTTAAGACAAACTACAAGTGAGCAAAATGTAATTTCCCGTAAAAAATAAAAGCACAAGAATATCTTGAGAAAGAAAAAAAAGGCACACTCCATTCAATTATACATAGCTTTGCTGCTCGACAAATTTATTTTCCATGTTACATACTTCAATTCACTTAAAAAAAAAAATTAAAAAAGCATTCCACAAAACAAATAATGGAAAACCACAGCAATAGAGATATAAACTTTGGCTCTAATTAAATAGACAATCCAAATAGCAAATACCAAGAATAACAAATAGCACCTCTCTTAATTATTTTATGATTTATGTCTTATTTAGAGATTACCTCCATCAAAGTTTTGAAATCCTTGGAATCAATCCCATTTGATCCAGCAGCCTTCACTACTACCTCTTTAAGCACTTTACTCTTCTCCCTCATCCTCCTTCCTTGTTCATGTTGCAGAACAAGTTCCAAGCTTTTGAGCATTCATTCTTTGTGAACATTCCACCCTCAACTCTCACCCCAATCCCCCACACGGCCTCAACCATCCTTCCATTCATCATGTTATCACCCAAGATTGGCCTACAAATCATCGGCACCTCTCCAACAATACTCTCAAACACAGAGTTATATCCACAGTGAGTGACATACACACCTACTGTACTATGTGCTAAGACATGACTTTGTGGTGCCCATGGAACTATTTTTCCTTGCAAGCTTGTCCTTTGAACAAACCCATTTGGTAGAATTTGCTTGAAATTGTCCTTAAGAGACCAAAGAAAAGCAACACCACTCGCTTCCATTGCCTCAACTAAAGCTACAAACTCGTTAGGTGGCATGGCCGCCACAGTTCCAAAGCTAATATATGCAACCGAAGTTGGTTTTTGCTTGTCCAACCAAGGAAGGCCGTAAAAACTAGAGAATCTAAATAGAATTGAGAGAATTTCATTGATGGAGAAGAAAATTACAAGAAATGGAATGAATGAAATAATACATAACTGTACTCTGTTTTATATACACAGAAAAATATAACCGCCCTACAATTGGCGCCAAATTCTGTTATTTGGACCTTCCAGAATCTGTACATGTGGCAATCCAAGAGCAAAACTGAATTTGCGGAACTAACTTCTTCAATGTTATTTGATGAAGAGCTTGTGATCTGGCATGGCTTCAAGCATTTCTAACACTTATGTGCTCATCAAGCCATTTGATGCAATCCTTGTGCTCTGAGCAGTGCACTCCTTATCAGCAGCTGTTGCCTTCATGGCTTGACTAGTGCATCTCACATCAGTAGCTGCTGCACTACTAGCCACCTTTGTGCACCTCTGCTGTGAGATATTACTTGCACTTTTAATACTCCCCCTCAAGAGCACAGCTCTTGCCTTTTGCTCTTCCAAACCTAAATGAGGATAAGCCACTGTAGAAGCAAAAATATTGATCACACCTAGCCTTCTGATCAGTCTTAAAAAAATTTCCACTCCTAATGCTTTGGTGAACACATCTGCCAACTAATCCTTGGTTGATACATAGAAGGTTTTAAGTGCACCATCAAGAATCTTGTTTCTCACAACATGGCAATCTGCTTCTATATGTTTTGACCTCTCACGGAATATTGGGTTTGCAGCTATATGAAGTGCTGCCTAGTTATCACAGTACATCAATGCAGGCTTATCATGTTTGACATGTAAATCCTGTAATAAATGTAGAATCTAAGTTAATTCATAGGTAGTAGTGGCCATAGCCCTATACTCTACCTCTGCACTAGACCTAGACACTATGCTTTGCTTTTTAGACCTCCAAGACACTAATGCATCACCAAGAAACACATAATAACCTGTTAAAGACTTCCTTGCATCTGGGCATCCTGCCCAATCTACATCACAGTATGCTTTTAAGTGCAGGTCAGAGTTGCTAGGGAAGAAAACACCTTGACCAGGTGTTCCTTTAATGTACTGTAGAATCCTAGTGGCTGCTTTGGTAAGCAAGTCTCCACTGTCTATAGACAACTTGAGTTGTTGTTCCATTGGAGTTTGGACTGGTTTACACCTTGACATACCAGTTCCCTCAAGAACTTCCAAAGCATACTTCCTTTCAGATAGGCTAATTCCACTCTTGTCTCTTGCAATTTCTAAACCCAAGAAATACTTGAGTGATCCCAAATCCTTAATACCAAACTTCTGATCTAAAACAGACTTGAGAGAGGCAACACAAGCATGATCATTGCCAGTGATTACCATATCATCAACATAAACCAGTAAAGCAGTGAACAAAGACCCTTTGCTATGCACAAATAAGAAGTGATCAGCTTGAGATTGAACAAAACCAAGCTTCTTTATAGTTGCTGACAGCTTAGTGTACTACTGCCTTAAAGCCTATCTCAAGTCATAAAGTGACTTAACCAATTTACACACCCTAGGAGCAGTAGAAGAGGCTAAAACACACTCCCCCTTACTGTAAAAACCAGGTGGCAATGACATATAGACCTCTTCATCTAAATCTCCATGCAAAAAAGCATTGTTGATGTCCAATTGGTGCAAAGGCCACTGCCTGGCAGTAGCAAAAGCAAGCAAGACCCTCACTGAAACTGTTTTAGCAATAGGAGAAAAGGTTTCAAGGAAATTAAGTCCTTCCCTTTGGGTATAACCCTTGGCAACCAGCCTGGCTTTAAACGTCTGAACACTACCATCAGGATTAAGCTTCACTTTGTAGACCCATTTGCAGCCAATGGGAGACTTACCAGGAGGTAAACTAGTCACATCTCATGTATGATTCATCTCAAGGGCTTGGATTTCTTTGTCCATGGCAACCCTCCAAAGTGGGTCCTGAACTGCTTAGGAAAAGCTATGAGGTTCTTTGGGACTAGAACTTACTGCCAGCAAATAAGAGTGATAGCAAGGTTCCAAATGGGAATAGGTAAGGCACTAAGCAAGATCATAAGGAGCACCAGCTGCAACAGCAGTACAAGCATAGTCCTAGAAGTAGGCAGGAGGTTTGATGTCTCTAGTTGACTTCCTAACTAGAGGAACTGAAACAATTGGTGTAGCATTAGAATTAGGCACCTAAATAGGACTAGAAGAAGTAGCATTAGAAGGTAAAGCACTAGGAATAGGTTGAACAATAGTAGAAGGAGAAGGAACAACATCAAAATCTAAGGCAACAGGATCAGGTATGCTAATGGGAGCAACAAACCCATCAACATCAGCAGGACAGGAAGCCTCAACAGCAGTAGGAACAAAAAGATTTGTAATATTAGTTGAAACAAAAGCAAAATGAAAGGAATATTCATGAAAAACCACATCTCTAGAAAGGAACACCCTATTAGCAGCTAAATCAAGGACTTTATATCCTTTAACCCCAAAAGGATATCCCAAGAAAACACATCTAACAACCCTAGGTGCAAACTTAGATCTGTGAGAAGAAAGTTTAAAAGCAAAGCATAAGCAACCAAACACCTTTAAATGTGCATAACTAGGTGGATGACCATATAACACTTCAAAAGGAATTTTATTTGATAAAGCAAATGAGGGGATTTTTTTGATCAAATAAACAGTAGCAAGAATAGCATGGCCCCACAAATGCAAAGGTAAATGAGATTGAAACATGAGAGCTCTTGCCACATTCAAGATGTGTTGATGTTTCCTCTCAACAATAGCATTTTGTTGTGGGGTTTCAACACAACTTAAATGATGCAAGGTGCCCTTCTTGGCAAAGAAATCTTTCATGAAGAATTCAATACCATAATCTGATCTTAAAGTTTTAATTTTCTTAGAGAATTGGGTTTCCACCATAGTGTAAAATTGTTCTAAAACAGATTGTGTTTGGGATTTATGCTTTAACAAATACACCCAAGTGCACCTAGAGTAATCATCAACAATGGTTTAAAAATACTTGCAATGATCAATAGTAGGAATTGAGAAAGGTCCCCACAAGTCACAATGGATCAATTCAAAGCAAGAATTAGAGAAATGAGAACTTTTATGGAAAGGTAAATGTTTTTGTTTAGCAAGTGGACAAATGTCACAATTGAAATTCTCAATAGAAGTGAAACAAGGTACATCATTTGGTTTTATTGAAGCCAATTTGGCATTGGACAGATGACCCAATCTGGAGTGCTAGATATGAAGCTGTGAACTATGTACAGAAGCTAAAATAGAAGCTACAATAGAAGGTGTAGAGATGCTGCCCTTGTCCAACAAATAAAGTCCATTGCATTCTCTAACCAGACCAAGTGTGCTCCAATAAGCAAGGTCCTGGATAAAGCATAATTTTCCAAAGAAAACAAGGCAACAAACAGTGGACTTGGCTAGCTAACTGACAAAAATAAGATTGAAGCTAAAGGATGGAACACATAGAACATTATGAAGGGTAAGATGTTCTGAGATTTTCACAATGCCAACATGAATGACTGAAGCTACTTCTCCATTGGGTAGATTAACAAATGTATTTAAAGTAGCAGTGATAGTAGTAAAACATGTAATGGAATGCACCATATGATTAGTAGCCCCTGTGTCTATGACCCAATCAGTGGCATGAAAGACCTCTCTATCAACTACTTTGACAGAAAAAATGGAATGCCTTAAAGAAGGAGTGAAAGGGAACAATGAATTTGTACCTGACATAGTGTCAACAAAAGAGCAATTGGCACTGTCTGAAGGTGAAATGGATGAGGAAGGCATACCAGTTACAGCAGGTACACCAGGAGCTCTAGGAAGCATGTTAGAGACAACACCACTTGTACTCACAGTTGCAACATGGTGATTAGTACCTTGATCAGTATTAGTATTGAAAAGAGCAAGCAATTGCTCACACTGTGCCTCAGAAATAGGACATTGAGCAAATGCATTGGAAGGAACTTCAACACCTTGGCCTTGAGGATATGAAACTTGATTAGCATTGGAATTTGGCTTGCCTTTGTGCTTGTAACCTGGTGGATATCCATGCAACTTGTAACACTTGTCCATAGTGTGTCCAAGCATGTTGCAATGGGTGTACAAATGCCTCTCCTTCTTAGGGCCACCTTTACCTCCATAATTCCCTCTGGTGTTGGCATACATTGCCACTGAATCAGGTTTAGGTGTGAAGGCAGAACCATGACCAATGCGTTTATGAGATTCTTCTTGGAGAACCAAAGCATACACCTTGCTCATTGATGGAAATGGCTCAAGCATGAGAATATGACTCCTCACAGGCTCAAAAATTCTCATTAAGCCCCATTAAAAACCTCATTACATAGGACTTTTCATGAGCAATGCTTAGAATCTTCATTGCCCCACAAGTACAAGCTAGCAATGGCTCATAATGAAGCAGTTGATCCCAAAGCTTCTTGAACTTAGAGTAATACCCAGTCACTAACAACTGACTCTGAGTTATCTGTGAGATTTCCTGTTGAAGATTGTAAATTTTTGGTCCATTTCCCTTTGAAAACATACACTACAACTCAAGCCACATCTCCCTTGCAGTCTCACAATACATGATGCTGCTTGACACATCAACATGCATAGAGTTGATCAACCAAGAAAGCACCATTGTGTTATAGCTTTCCCAATCTTCGTACAGAGGAGAATCATCTTCAGGCTTTGCAATCTTGCCATTCATGAATCCTATCTTTTTCTTAGCAGTTAATGCTAGAACCATAGCTCTAGACCAAGATTGATAGTTTCTCATTCCCAAAAGTGGTTGAGTGACTAAGATATTCCCTGGATTCTCACTGGCACTAAGGAAAAATTGATTGGGAGAATTGGTCTCTGAGTTGGACTGAGGGATTTGCTGTGTGGATTGATTGTGCACAGGAACAAAGTCACTTCCTTCTCCAGAAGCCATTGATGCTATCCACGAGCTTGTATGAAACTTCTAATCAAATTGGAAAAGAAAAACAAAAGATTCTTCAAGATACAGTATCAACACAGATGAATCAAGTCTCTGTGAATCAGAATTCAAGAATTTTCTCAAAGGAATTTCTGTTTGGTAAGCAAGAATCTTTTGGAATCAAAAACGAGACTAGGAAATCAGTATTAACTGTGCTAGTTGCTCTGATACCATGTAAAAACTAGAGAATCTAAATAGAATTGAGAGAATTTCATTGATGGAGAAGAAAATTACAAGAAATGGAATGAATGAAATAATACATAACTGTACTCTGTTTTATATACACAAAAAAATATAACCGTCCTACAATTGGCGCCAAATTCTGTTATTTGGACCTTCCAGAATCTGTACACATGGCAATCCAAGAGCAAAAGACTCCTGAATTTGCGGAACTAACTTCCTCAATGTTATTAGATGAAGAGCTCGAGATCTGGCACGGCTTCAAGCATTTCTTACACTTCTATGCTCATCGAGCCATTTGATGCAATCCTTGTGCTCTGAGCAGTGCACTCCTTATCAGCAGCTACAGCCTTCGTGGCTTGACTGATGCATCTCACATCAGTAACTTGCTGCACTACTAGCCACCTTTGTGCACCTCTGCTGTGAGATATTACTTGCACTTTTAATAAAGGCAACCTGTGGTATCTGAATGTGATGGTGGTAGAGGTGGAGGTGGAAGTGTTAAGGTGAGAAAACCCACGTAGAACACATCTTGAAACTTGGACTTGAGATCATTGGCGATGATGGTAGAGTTTATTTCTTGAAACGAGTTCATAACAATAGCACTTGCTTGTGGAAGTACCTTACTCATTCTGTATGGTGTTTGTGAAAAAAGTGATGAATTTGAGTCACCTTGGAGTACTTCATCGGATAGGTCACAAAAGCGCATTGTAGACAGCCCTGGAATAACATCCAAGGTTTTGTCAATGGGCTTTAGGCCTCCCACTACACCACCATTACCATTACCACAAGCATTAGCGTAGGTCTTATGGATGATATCAGTGTAAATGTGAGCTGAGAGACAATTAGGTGCGGGAACTCAAAAAGACACCCATTTTACGTTCATGTTCTGAGCCATCTCACAAGCAAACACCGAGAAGCATCAGTCAACAAGCAACTGATGTTCCTCCCAAACTCAACCACAGTCATGTCCATGGCTTTCCCAAAGCTCTCAGGTGCAGCCTTAATGAACAGCACCAATTCCTCGATGGGGTTGCCTGGAGTGAAAACATGGCCATTAGGCACACCATCAGCAACATCATAGGCTTTGAGGTTGTCTGGCAGGTTAACTTGTGAGGTTGAAAAGAGCCTTTGGTTGGATTTAAGTGTTGAAGAGTGAAAAAGGTACGTGTGGGGTTGCCCGTGCTAATTTGCAAGTGAGGTTAAGGAGAGGCCAAGGATGGCAGCCAAATGGGAATGCTAAAACAGCAACATGTGCATGATCCGGTGAACTTTGGGTCATTGACATGTTTGGGTCATTTCAACTGGAAGAAGAAGGATCAAATTCGATTCATGTGTTTGTTCAACTACCTAAGCCAAGATTGAATTTGAATGGTAGCTTTGTCAGGAATGGAGCTATGTTGCCACACCTAATACGTGTACTTCAACTACCTAAGCTAAGATTGAATTTAAATGGTAGCTTTGTCAGGGATGGAGCTATGTTATGACTAGGGGGGCCATGGTCCCCTCGCCCTAAATCAAGGACGCAGCTATGCTTTGGCATTGGGGGCAATTCCCCCAACTTTTTTTGAAATTTGACTTATGCATATATATATATAGACACAAGTTTAATATTTGACCCCAAAATATATACACTTAGCCTACCCGTCCAAAATATTTACAAATTACCCCATGAAACACCAAAAAAATTGACTGAACTCCCCTTTTGCCCAATTTCCCCAAGAATAATATGAAAAACCTTTAGAAAAAACTTTAAAACCAGAAAAACAAACTACAATCCTCTCTCTCTCTTGCTGTCTCTCTCTATGTTGTGTTGTGTGAGGAAGCTGATTCTAGTTGCTTTGCCCATTTTTTTAAATTTTTTGTAACCCAGTCTCCATCTCCCAGCTCTTGCTTCTCTCTCTACTTGTATGCAGTGACGAGGTATAGAACTAGTAGTGGTACTGGTAGTGACTGATATTTCTCAATATTCAAGTATAAAGGTGTGGCCTCTAATATTTAGATCAAAACATGAAAGAAAAAGTTTTTAATGAAAACAAACGTGTGGCTATTGTTATAGGACTAGAGTACTGGGTAGTGTTGTAGTGGAGACTAATAAGAAGAGAAAAAAAAATTGAAATTGGATGTTTATTTGACTTTTGTGGTCTTAGGACAATAGAAAAGTTGTGTATTTCATGTTTTATAATGAATTGTTAAATATTTTTGTGGCTTTATCGTTTCAATAAATTGTTAACATTAAATTTTTATGTTTCGTGGGCATCTTTATTTGGGTTTTTGTTTGGGATTAATTTCATGGGGATGTTGTGGATTTGGGTGTCCCTAGCATTATTCAACGAAAAGATATGAGTAATTCATAAGTTAATAATGATGATTTAGTGTTGCTAACCTCTAGTGTTGATGTCCTAATTTTTAAAAATCCTAAAATAAAATTGAAAGCTCGGATTTTTGCTAAAATACAAGAGCTTGTTCAGACCCCCAATTAAAAATTATGGCTAAATTGCAAACACAAAATAACACCGAGATGTGTTATTGAAGATGAAACTGAAAAACTCGACGAAAAACCTCTCCTCGACCCTCCAAGTCAAAATCAATATACTAGAGAATAAAATTGGAGTACACGAATAACAAAAAACCCTCCAAGCCTAGTCTACCCCATGTACTTGAGCTCTTCAAGCTATTGCTACTAGCTAACTTCTCGAAGCCTTGTCTTCTCTAACTTTCCATATCCCGCAATTCAGTCCTATTGCATCCACCAATGAATGGCTCCTTCCAATGCTTCCTAGTAGCAGCAAAATCTCACTTCATACTCAGAATAGATGTGGTAAGTGTTTAGGCTAGCAGCCTCTCAAGGATTTAGAGATGAAGAGGTAGGAATTGAGGAAAACTACAAGGAAATGTGTAGATGATTGTGGGTATAACAATCTCCAACTCTCAAGTGTATTTTCTAGGGTTTTCTCTCTGAAAAGCACTCATTACAATTCATGGGTAATGAGAGTATATATAATGTGGGTAAAGAAAAGGTAAAGCAAAACACAACTTTTTGCCAAATAGAGACTTTCGCAAGTCCTTCGCGGGTTGGCCCTTCTTGCAAAACAGTCGCAAAAATGACAGCTTGGCACAACTCTTCATCTTCCACTCATGTGCTCCACACATGGCATTTTCACTGATTGCTTCTCGCGAGTTACTCGCGAACCAATCGTGAAATCCACTGATTCAACTCTTGAAACTTGATTCTTCACCAATCTCTCACACTCATCTCTTACAAATAAACCCATATACATAAAGGGAAAATGATTGAAGAAAAATACAATTAAATTTGGCATGGAATTAAAACCAACACAATATAGTTGGAAATCACAACTTTACAAAGATCTTGAAAAATCACCAACAATAAAATTGGTATTAGTTTACATATTGTAGTGTGATCTTGGATTGCATTTGCAAATATGATACTATGATGTTAATGAGCATGATGAAATTCGATAAGCTTACATTAAGCTTGGCCCCTAGGTTCGAAGTCTGGCTCCATCCTTGGCCCTAATAACATTGTTGAGAAATTGGCTCAAATTATAATTGTGACTTGGAATGTTAGTTAGGTTTCTTAGTTGAAGAAGGAAACATTAATTTGGGTTATTTCTTTAGTGTATAAGGAAAGACTATTTCTTGGTGTGGAAGAAAAGTGTATACTTTGTTTAAGAAGTAAGGTATTCCTTGTGCAAGAAGGAATAGGAAAATAAGTCTTATAAATAGACAATGATACAAAAAATTTGATAACTTTGGTCCAAAGGTTCTCCCTATGGAGAGAGGGAAAATAGAGCGTGAAACAAAAAGAGAAAAACATGAATTTTTGCTTGGGAGGTAATGCAAGGAGGGAGATAACAAGCACATTATCAAGGAGAATTTGTGAGGCTTTGTTTGATGTTGAATAGCGAAGAAAAAAGATGAGAATAATGCTAGAGAGGAGAGAGAAAATGGTTGTCGCCTTCTAGAAGATAGCCAAGGAGAGCAACGTGAAAAGATAAAGACGAAGAGAAGAAAGCTATAGAGGAGATAACAAAGTGCTGCCACCTTTGAGAAGATAGCCAACGAGAGTTACTTGGAAAAGAGAAAAAAGAATAAAAGAAAGCCAGAGAGGAAGGAGTAAAGTGTTGCCACCTTCTAGACAAATAACTAGTGCATGTGAGAGCAAATGTTTTTCTTTAACCGTGAGACATAAAGAGAGTGTATTTGAACCATAGAAGAACAAGAGATATTTTTCTTTAGTCATGAGACATATACAAGAGATATTATAATTAATTTGATAATTGTGAAATTGATTTGGAGTTTGTCCCATAATTTTTCCCTTCAAGGAGAAAGGGTTTTCCATATAAATATTTGTATTTTTGTGTGTAATTTCTATTTGGGTTGATAATATATTGGTGATAATTCTATTTAGGACCAACAAACACCCCACCATGTATGTGTTGTTTGCCATCTCCTGTCAAAAGCTAAATTCAGAGATGAAGATGAGAGAAAGAAATTTCGCATTGAATGAATAGGAAAAGTACAGCTCTCCTTATATATACAAGTAACAAAGCAATTGAATGATACAAAATGAAATAAAAAGAATTTAAAACAAGCTTTTTAATTTTAACCCAAATCAGGTTCTCATGCTGGACCTTTTGGATTCTTAATACCAAAATTAGCCTAAATTCCCTCTCTTATTGATCAAAATATTAGACAAAAATCCTCCCATCCCCACACATAGGCTACTCCTCTGCTCTGCACAAAGGCTACTCCTATGCTTGATTTTTATTCTTTCACTATTTTGATATTCATTGAATCCATTGATGACCACAATGGAGGAATTAATGTTAGTTGTTTGTAACATTATCAGTGATGTTTATTATATTTACAAAAGTCAAATAATGGTATTAAAGAGATTGTAAAGTGGTTAGAATTTGTCAAACTAAGTGTCAATAGCATTCAAAAGAAAAAACCAAGTGTCAATTGGGCTTTAAAATGCCTGGCCAATGTGGCGAGAGACTATTACAAAATATGAGGCCAAAGAACGTGGTCTTAAAAACATACCCAATCTCAACAATTAAATTTGAATTGTTGACCCAAATAGATGATAAAATATTAAATTGACCCCAAAATAAATTATTCTTGAAGTTGCAATTTGTTTTTTTTTTTTTTTTTTAAATTCGAAACTTTGCCCCCAAACCTTTGGCTCTGGCTCTATCCCTAAGCTTTGTGTTTTTTTTTTTTTTTTTTTTTGATAGGTGAATATATGGTAGCTTTGTGGCCCCATATAATCTCATATCTCGTGGTTGCTGTAAGATGAGAAAGTATGTCATGTATCCACTGCAAAATGTAGCCTTCCTCTCACAGTAGCAAGTGAGTCTTACTAACATCCAGCCACCTGCTATGAGAGGAAGGCTACATGTAAACAATACATGGTAGAATTTCCCGGCAAGAGATGCCTTTTAACTAGGGAAAAAGAAGTATTGTCTATTTACTTTTAAGAAAAACGATTTTAAAAAAAAAAAATTAGGCCAAAGTATAAGGAAAACCGTAAGAGAGAGGCTACATGTAGTTGATACATAATATATTTTCTCAAAATACAAAGTTGATGAATTTTTTTATATAAAAAAAAAAAAAAAAAAAAAAAATTGAACATTAACTGGAACATTATGTGGCCTAGCTTTAATGACATGACATATGAGTTTTTAGTTTTTTTTTTTTTTTTAAGAAAAAATAAAACAAAAAATATAGGGCAAAAGAAAAATTGATTGTTTTCTCAACAATCTTCCACCTCTAGATGCATGGTATAAGTGTATAAATTTTTAATTAAAAAATAGAAGCAATTATACTTTGCCCACCTGTAGTTTCTCTGAAAAACACTTTGCCTACCTATGATTTAAAACTTGGTACTTTACTCATCTGATGTAAGCTTTGTTTGTCTGTCGTTACTCACCTCAGTTAAAAGTAAGAGTAAACTTGTATGTTTGCTACCTGTCTCTCTCCCCTCAAAACATAAAAAAATAAAATAAAATAAAAAATAAATAAATCAAAGGAAAAGAAGATCTAAAAATTAGGTTTTGTAAAAAATTAAAACCTAACTTTTAGATCTTCTTTTCAAAGGGTCACAAAGTGTAGAATTGAACACATCGCAAAACCCTTCGAAATGCATAATGATATGGTTAGGTAAAGTAATTGAGAGAAAAGAAACATAGACAATTTTACAATTTGCCATCCGAAACAAAGAAATTGTTATTAAAATTGCAACAGCTACATAAACACAGTTCAAATTTAACATTTTTACACCAAACAAGCACTAACTCAAAATTCTACGGCAAAAAAAAAAAAAAAAACAAAACAAAACAAAACAAAAAAACAAAAAAACAAAACAAAAAATTGCTCCATCAAAGAGTTGATATGATAAAAATTGGCACTTTATCCACCTGATCTGAGGTGGTAACAGAAGACAAACGGAGTTTAATCAAGTGAGTAAAGTGTCAATTTTTAAACTGCAAGTAGGCAAACTGTTTTTAAAGTAAACCACATGTGGGCAAAATGTAATTTCCTGTAAATAATAAAAGCACAAGAATTTTTTGAGAAAAAAAAAAGGCACACTCCATTCAGTTATACATAGCTTTGCTATTTATTTTCCATGTTACACTTCAATTCACTTTTTAAAAAAAATTAAAAAAGCATTCCACAAAACAGATAATGAAAAACCACAGCAATAGAGATATAAACTTTGGCTCTAATTAAACAGACAATCCAAATAACAAGAATAACAAATAGCACCTCTCTTAATTATTTTATGATTTATGTCTTATTTAGAGATTAGCTCCACAAAAGTTTTGAAATCCTTGGAAGCAATCCCATTTGATCCAGCAGCCTTCACTACTACCTCTTTAAGCTCTTTAATCTTCTCCCCCATTCTCCTTCCTTGTTCATGTCGCAGAACGAGTTCCAAGCTTTTGAGCATTCCATTCTTTGTAAACACTACACCCTCAACTCTCACCCCTATCCCCCACACGGCCTCAACCATCCTTCCATTCATCATGTTATCACCCAAGATTGGCCTACAAATCATCGGTACCTCTCCAACAATACTCTCAAACACAGAGTTATATCCACAGTGAGTGACATACACACCTACTGCACTATGTGCCAAGACATGACTCTGTGGTGCCCACGGAACTATTTTTCCTTGCAAGCTTGTCCTTTGAACAAACCCATTCGGTAGAATTTGCTTGAAATTGTCCCTAAGAGACCAAAGAAAAGGAACACCACTCGCTTCCAGTGCCTCAGCTAAAGCTACAAACTCGTTAGGTGGCACGGCCGCCACAGTTCCAAAGCTAATATATGCTACCGTAGTTGGTTTTTGCTTGTCCAACCAAGGAAGGCAACCTGTGGTATCTGAATGTGATGGTGGTAGAGGTGGAGGTGGAAGTGTTAAGGTGAGAAAACCCACGGAGAACACATCTTGAAACTTGGACTTGAGATCGTTGGTGATGAAGGTAGAGTTCATTTCTTGAAACGAGTTCATAACAATAGCACTTGCTTGTGGAAGTACCTTACTCATTCTGTATAGTGTTTGAGAAAAAAGTGATGAATTTGAGTCACCTTGGAGTACTTCATCGGATAGGTCACAAAAGCGCATTGTAGACAGCCCTGGAGTAACATCCAAGGTTTTGTCAATGGGCTTTAGGCCTCCCACTACACCACCATTACCATTACCACAAGCATTAGCGTAGGTCTTATGGATGATATCAGTGTAAATGTGAGCTGAGAGACAATAAGGTGCGGGAACCCAAAAAGGCACCCATTTTACGTGCATGTTCTGAGCCATCTCACAAGCAAACACCGAGAAAGCATCAGTCAACAAGCAACTGATGTTCCTCCCAAACTCAGCCACAGCCATATCCATGGCTTTCCTAAAGCTCTCAGGTGCAGCCTAAATGAACAGCTCCAATTCCTCGATGGGGTTGCCTGGAGTGAAAACATGGCCATTAGGCACACCATCAGCAACATCATAGGCTTTGAGGTTGTCTGGCAGGTTAACTTGTGATGTTGAAAAGAGCCTTTGGTTGGATTTGGAAGTGTTGAAGAATGAAAAACGTACGTGTGGGGTTGCCCATGCTAATTTGCAAGTGAGGTTAAGGAGAGGCCAAGGATGGCAGCCAAATGGGAATGCTAAAACAGCAACATGTGCATGATCCGGTGAACTTTGGGTCATTGACATGTTTGGTTATAATTTGAATATACTTAGAGCAACTTATGATGGATAAAAAGGATGGCGTTGGCGTGTTGCATTGCTACCCAAAAAATACCACGTTAATTATATAGGCACATAGATGCGGGTACAGCACAACACATTCACACGTATATACCTATAAAAAAATAAAAAAATAAAAATAGAGAGACAGATATTTCAAGACTCACAGCATGTATGAAACATTCTTTTCTTTTCTTTTTTTATCTGAGAGAGAATGTATGAAACATTTCAACCGGAAGAAGGAGGATCAAATTCGATTGATGTGTTTGTTCAACTACCGAATTAAGCTAAGATTGAATTTGAATGGTAGCTTTGTCAGGGATGGAGCTATGTTGCCACACCTAACACGTGTACTTCAACTACCTGCTAAGATTGAATTTGAATGGTAGCTTTGTAATTTGATTTATTCATATATATATATATATATATATATATTTATATATACACACAAGTTTAATATTTGACCCCAAAATGTATACAATTAGCCTACCCCCTCCAAAATATTTACAAATTACCCCATGAAACACCAAAAAAAAAAAAAATTTGACTGACCTTCCCTTTTGCCCAATTGCCCCAAGAATAATATGAAAAACCTTTAGACAAAACTTTAAAACCAGAAAAACAAACCGCAACCCTCTCTCTCTTGCTGTCTCTCTCTATGTTGTGTTGTGTGAGGAAGCTGACTCTAGTTGCTTTGCCCCTTTTTTTAATTTTTTGAAACCCAGTCTCCATCTCCCAGCTCTTGCTTCTCTCTCTACTTGTAGTGGTGACAAGGTATAGAACTAGTAGTGGTACTGGTAGTAACTGATATTTCTTAATATTCAAGTATAAAGGTGTGGCCTCTAATATTTAGATCAAAACATGAAAGAAAAAGTTTTTAAAGAAAACAATCGTGTGGCTATTGTTAGAAGACTAGAGTACTGGGTAGTGTTGTAGTGGAGACTACGTCCACGTCCAGCGTCCAACGTTTTTTTTTGGGTCCCATGCACTGTTTATGAGACTCGCAAGTACTTTTTTTTACAAGAACAATTTTAAAACTAGGTCTCATGGTACTATTCATACATTTAAAAATTATTTTACTACAGTGTTTTCAGTTTTCAATTTTCAATTTTCAGCAATAAGTGGTATCCAAACAGACCTTAAGTATGCGTTTGGATAGCTTTGCGTCCAAACCTAAGTCCCGTGCACTGTTCGTGGGACTCACAAACCTCTTTTTTCAGAAAAAATTTCATTCAAAATGGGCCCCACAATACTATTCACATATTTAAAAATTATTTTGCTACGGTGTTTTCAGTTTTCAGTAATAAGCAGTATCCAAACAAACCCTAATAAGAAGTAAAAAAAATTGAAATTGGATGTTTATTTGACTTTTGTGGTCCTAGGACAATAGAAAAGTTGTGTATTTCATGTTTTATAATGAATTGTTAAATATTGTTGTGACTTTATTGTTGCAATAAATTGTTAACATTAAATTTTTATGTTTCGTGGGCATGTCTATTTGGGTTTTTTTTTTTTTTTTTTTGTTTGGGATTAATTTCATGGGGGGTGTGGATTTGGGGTCCCTAGCATTATTCAATGAAAAGATATGAATAATTCATAAGATAATAATGATGATTTAGTGTTGCTAACCTCTAGTGCTGATGTCCTAATTTTTAAAAATCCTAAATTAAAATTGAAAACTCGGATTTGTGCTAAAATTCAAGAGCTTGTTCAGACCCCAATTAAAAATTACAGCTAGATTGCTTTTACTCTAACTAAGATTAAGTGTTGAACAAGAGTAAATAAGTGCAATGAACCGATAACTCTACCCTAAGCCATATTCATCCATCATCAACAATAAAATGAAAGCTTAAAGAATAGGGAAAAGAGATGCAAATACAAGATAACACCGAGACGTGTTATCGAAGAGGAAACTGAAGAACTCAGTGAAAAACCTCTCCGCAACCCTCCAAGTTTAAATCAATCCACTAGAGAATAAAGTTGGAGTACATAAATAACAAAAGACTCTCCAAGCCTCATCTACCCCATGTACTTGAACCTTTCAAGCTCCTACTACCAACTGACTTCTCGGAGCCTTGTCCTCTGTAACTTTCCGGATCCTGCAATTTAGCTTGATTGCATCCGCCAATAAATGGCTTCTTCCAATGCTTCCTAGCTGCAGCAAAATCTCACTTTACACTCAGAATGGGTGTGGTAAGTGTTTGGACTAGCAATCTCTCAAGGATTTAGAGATGGATAGGTAGGAGTTAAGGAAAACTACAAGGAAATGTGTCTATGATTATGGGTATAACAATCTCTAACTCTCAAGTGTATTTTCTAGGGTTTTCTCTCTGAAAAGCACTCATTACAATTTGTAGGTAATTCGGGTATATATAGTGTGGGTAAAGAAAAGGTAAAGCTAAACACAACTTTTTGCCAAACAGAGACTTCCGCGAGTCCTTCACGGGTTGGCCCTTTTCACAAAATAGTCGCAAAAACGACAGCCTAGCACAACTCTTCATCTTCCAATCATGTGCTCCACACGTGGCATTTTCGCGGATTACTTCTAGCGAGTTGCTCGCGAGCCAGTCATGAAATCCACTGATTCAACTCTTGAACCTTGATTCTTCACCGATTTCTCACACTCATCCCTTACAAATAAACCCATATACATAAAAGGAAAATGATTGAAGAAAAATACAATCAAATTTGGCACAGAATTAAATCCAACACAATATAATTGGAAATCACAACTTTACAAAAATCTTGAAAAATCACCAGCAATAAAATTGGTATTAGTTTATATATTGTAGTGTGATCTTGGATTGCATTTGCAAATATGAGACTGTGATGTTAATGGATGTGATGAAGTTCAATAAGCTTACATTAAGCTTGCCCCCTAGGTTCGAAGTCTGGCTCCATCCTTGGCCTTAATAACATTGTTGAGAAATTGGCTCAAATTCTAATTGTGACTTGGAATGTTAGTTAGGTTTCTTAGTTGAAGAAGAAAACATTAATTTGGGTTATTTCTTCGGTGTGAAAGGAAATACAATTTCTTGGTGTGGAAGAAAAGTTTATTCTTTGTTAAAGAAGTAATGTATTCCTTGTGCAAGTAGGAATAGGAAAAATAGGTCTTATAAATAGACAATGCTACAAAAAATTTGATGACTTTGGTCCAAGGGTTCTCCCTATGGGGAGAGGGAAAATAGAGTGTGAAACAAAAAGAGAAAAAAAAAATGGAATTTTGCTTGAGAAGTAATGCAAGGAGGGAGACAACAAGCACACTTATCAAGGAGAATTTGTGAGGCTTTTTTTGATGTTGAATAGTGAAGAAAAAAGAAGAGAATAATGCTAGAGAGGAGAGAGAAAATTGTTGTCGCCTTCTAGAAGATAGCCAAGGAGAGCAACATGAAAATAGAAAGACGAAGAGAAGAAAGCTATAGAGGAGATAACAAAATGTTGCCACCTTCGAGAAGATAGCTAATGAGAGTTACTTGGAAAAGAGAAAGAAGAATAAAAGAAAGCTGGAGAGGAGGGAGTAAAGTGTTGCCACCTTCTAGACAAATAACTAGTGTGTGTGAGAGCAAATGTTTTTCTTTAGCCATGAGACACAAAGAGAGTGTATGTGAACCAAAGAAAAACAAAAGATATTTTTCTTTAGCCATGAGATATATACAAAGGATATTGTAATTGATTTGATAATAGTGAAATTGATTTGGAGTTTTCCCGTAATTTTTCCCTTCAAGGAGAAAGGGTTTTCCATGTAAATATTTGTATTTTTGTGTGTAATTGCTATTTGGATTGGCAAAATATTGGTGATAATTCTATTTGGGACCAACAAACACCCCACCATGTATGTGTTGTTTGCCATCTCCCGTCAAAAGCTAAACTCAGAGATGAAGATGAGAGAAAGAAATTTCTCATTGAATGAATAGGAAAAGTATAGCTCTCCTTGTATATACAAGTAACAAAGCAATTGAATGATACAAAATGAAATAAAAAGAATTAAAAACAAGCCTTTTAATTTTAATCCAAATCAGATTCCCATGCTGCACCTTTTGGATTCTTAATACCAAAATTAGCCTAAATTCTCTCTCTTAATGACCAAAATATTAGACGAAAATCCACTCATCCCCACACATAGGCTACCCCTTTGCTTTAAGGCCAAAAAACGTGGTCTTAAAAACATACCCAATCTCAACAATTAAATTTGAATTGTTGACCCAAATAGATGATAAAATATTAAATTGACCCCCAAAATAAATTATTCTTGAAGTTGCAATTTGTTTTTTTTTTTTTTTTTTAATTCGAAACTTTGCCCCTAAACATTTGGCTCTGGCTCCATCCCTAAGCGGTGTGTGTGTGTGTGTGTGTGTTTTTTTTTTTTTTTTTTTTGATAGGTGAATATATGGTAGCTTTATGGCCCCATATAATCTCATTTTTCATGGTTGCTGCAAGAGGAGAAAATATGTCATGTATCCACTACTACATGTTGCCTTCCTCTCACAGCAACGAATCTTACTGACACCCAGTCACCTGCTATGAGAAGAAGGCTACATGTAAACAATACATGGTAGAATTTCCTGGCAAGAGATGCCTTTTAACTAGGGAAAAAGAAATATTGTCTATTTACTTCTAAGAAAAAAGATAACCAAAAAAAAAAAAATTAGGCCAAAGTATAAGGAAAACTGTGAAAGAGAGGCTTCATGTAGTTGATACTTAGTATATTTTCTCAAAATACTGAGTTGATGAATTTTTTTTTTTTAAATGAACGTTAACGGGAACATTATGTGGCCTAGCTTTAATGACATGACATATGAGTTTTTATTTTATTTTTTTTAAGAAAAAATAAAACAAAAAAATACAAGGCAAAAGAAACATTAACTGTTTTCTCAAAACTCTTCCACCTCTAGATGAATGGTATAAGAAACGTTGCCCACACTTCTACACAATCAAATTTGGGAAGTCGCTTACCACCGAAATCTCAATGTGACTACATTGATTAAGAAGTCTGATAATGACTCACTGTAAAATTTGAGTTATTGTAGCATCATATCAAAGAGTTGTTGAGCATCAATTGTGGGTTATAAGCCAAGAATGTATTGGCCCCTTGTGATAAACTAACCAATTAATTAGCCAAGTGAATTAATTAAGTTAATTAACATACAATACGCATGGTAGCACAAACAAATCACCAACTAAGTTAATATGCAGTGGAAAATAAAGTTGACATGGTGATTTGTATACGAATGGAGAAAACTTCCAAGGCAAAAACCCCACTGGGTGATTTTAAGGTCATCACTCCTAAGAATCCACTATTATCACAACAAGTGGTTACAAGTAAAAGAATCTCAATACCTTATATCAACCTACAGTTAAACCCTTACCCCAGTACTCAATTGGACTTGTTCAATAATGACAATCTCTCCTTTTAATGCTCGGCTCCCAGTACGTAACTAACCAAATAATGCACAGATCCAAGTACGTGACTAACCACCAACTTGAGAAGGATGTTGGCTACAAAGTTCTTCAGTTCATCAACATGATGAAGATCACGAAACTCCTTGGGTACAAAACCCTACAGCGTACAAATGCAGCAGCTTCTTAAAGAGAAAGATGAACTAGGACATATGTCTTCAGTCACAACATGCTTATGAAAAAATTTTGCATTTTTGTTGCATCAGCTATGATGGCCCTTAAAATAATCCTTATATATGTTTAGATTTGTGAAAAAAGAAATCCTAAACATGTATACACAGATTGGAGTGAAATCAAATCTGAAAAACTGATTTTTATAAATCTTTATAGATAGGTTATCTATCGAGCAGCTATTGAGCATCAGGCAAAAGCTACCTTTTAAACTTCGATAGATGCTATTTGCTGAGCTAGCTGTCGAGCTTTACAATCCAGCACTTTTTCACTTATTTCTTGGACAAATTTGCATGGCTTTAACACTTAGACTTGAACTCTTGTTCCTTGAAGTATTAAACACATCCTAGATCTACCCAATTATATGTAAAGTGTGTTTTGTCAAAGGATTAGCCAATCCTACATTGACATATGTTCCTAACATAATTCACATATATCCTAACAATCTCCTCCTTTGGCAATCTGTGACAAAACCACAACAAACAAATGACCAAATGAGAGAAATCATAAATCACTCAACTCATACTCACTTGTTGAATACAATAAAATCTATCCTAACACAAACTCTTGAAAAATTTTGCAAGAAGAGAGTTCATGGCAAGAAAGATTTTGACAACCTATATTTCTGAAACACTTTAAACAAAACTCATCACAACATCTTAGTGTAAAACAAAAATAAAAGATTGCATACAATTAATAAGAAGCATGTGCATAAAGAGATAAAAGAAACAACACATGAAGAGATAGGTGAAACTATAATAACAACCTCAATATATATATATATATATATATATATCAACAAAAGTATAAGGTTTACTATCACAATGTAAGAACAATGTATCTAAAAAGTAAAGAAAAGAAAAGATACAAAAAGTCCTCACTTCATCCCTCAAAAGGAAAACACACTCCCCCTAACAAAAATATCTATCTCCTATACTAACTTTTCCCCTAAGAACATGACTACTCTCATACCCAAAACTACTCCCCCTTTTTGTCACGAATGACAAAAGGTAAGTAACTCAAGCAATCATCTCGTCATCACCAAAAGAGCTAGCATTCGCATTCTCATCATCATCATCGTCATCGGAGTCACCATCATCATCCTCGTCCTCGGATGCCTCTAGAGAAGGAGAGGGAGACGTCACTAAGCCACCAAGGCGAGCCTGCCATCAGGCAATACGACCGACATGGGTGTTCACTTGACATAACTCATCACTGAATGTGTCAAGGCCAGCATCCATGTGTTAAAGCTGCACCATGACCACCTCGAGGGTCACACCACCCGCCGATGAAGAAGGAGTGGATGTAAATGGAGCGGAAGAAGTCGGAGGAGTCATCGTCTCGGTCCGTGGCCACTTCGGTCGAAGCTGGGCCTCACTCCATCAAACAATCGCTGCATCTATGGCACACATAGCAAAAAAGTGTGTAGACTCAGGATAGGAGATAGAAAAGTGGCAGAGAATCCACGTGATAGCCAAAGGGAAAATGAGTTTATCATAGGTCGTCATATCCCTATAGACATCTATAAGGGAGAGTATGAAGTGAGAGGGAAAGTTAATGATAAGCCCCTCAAGAAGGGATGACAAAAATCGAGCACTAGGCTCAGTAATGGAGTTATAGTGAGACAAATGATGAAGAACGAATGTCATCACCATGTTAAGGAACCTCAGACCTTTTACAAAGCCCGAGCAAGGGGTGTTTTGTCGGTCACCTCAAGATGAAGGTGTCTCACAGAAGCGAGACAAGAGTTCGTCTTTGGACACAGTCTTAAGATGCTCACAGCCAGGGTAGTCAGGAAACTCTACCCTCGGTATGTGTAACACCTTGGATATAAGATCCGGAGTGACTACAATGCGCGTACCTCGAACACAAGTGATAAAATGAGGTACAGAATAATCAAATCCGTGCATATTGGAGTAAAACTCTTGTATGATCATGGAGGGACAAGTGACCGGGATGCCACATAGTGATTCTCAACCCCTACTGTAGATGACAATGGGAAGGTTAGTATCGAAAAAATTCGATAGAATGACTTGGCGTTCTGAATGAATGTCGTGTCATGAAAAGTTCTCTGAAAAGGCCTTACGGGCATTATCATCACAAAACCTAACATGGGAGGGTGTAGAATCAGCAGGGGGAGAAGAAAAAGATGCCCCAAAATGAAGAGGGTTCCAGGACGGAATGGACTTCCGTTTAGGTGCCAGAGAGCAACTAACCGAAAGAAAAAGAGAAAGAGAAAGAAAAACACGCAGAAAAGTACCAACACAGTTAATATCAACAAGAAGAAAAAAATTGGTACGAATGCATGAAAAATGCATGAACATGTGACATGCAAAAGTAAAAACATCATGGGCTCAGCCCAATCCAATCCTACCAACACACATCATTTCACCATATTAAGCACACATCTAAAATGCATGAATCATTGTAAAAATGAAAATGTGATGCAATGCATGATGATTTAAAATCATTTAAACAAAAACCAACCCAAAAATTTTGTGAAAAAACTCATCAATTTTGAAAAACCCCAAATTTTTCAAAAAATCCCAAAAAGCTAGGTCAAAAAGCATGAAATGCATAATAAGATGAGAGAAATGAGATCATACCAGAGGAAGAAATGATCTTGAGGACAAATATTGAGTGGGGAAGGGATTTAGAGTGATAGAAGGGTATTTGGGAAGGTGAGGAGTCTGAGAGAGTTAAGAGAGATCAAGAAAAATGAGTGAGAAATCGCGCTAAACCTTTATATAGAAATCCACGATTCTCGATGGATCGAAAGGTGTCGAGATTTAAATTTTGACAGATAGAGCTATTGAGAAGCTATTGAGAGGTGTCCACAGCAAAGTGACCTCGATGGATCAAGAAGCTGTCAAGCAGCTATCGAGACTAATTCTCAAAAACCTCAATGGATCAAAAATGCAATAACAGCTAACGAGAAAGGAAGCTCAAGAGGCTCGATAGATAGCCTAGCTGTCAAGAGGTGTTCAGCAGTTGTCGAGATTACTCAAAAACAGTTTTTTAAGAAGAGAAAACCACAGATATGAAACAATCAATCATGCTACTTAACCAAAGATCCAAACAACATTTTAAACTCTCAAAATCATCTTTCAACAAGAAAATTGTCAAGCATATAGATCCAAAACACACACATACACTAAACAAGTCTAACCAATTTTATATTTCAAAAATAAGTCAAGACGGTTTAGTCAGCATACATTAACACATGTATTCCTTGTGATGACCAAATCACATTGTACCTGCACATGTATCAAAAGTAGAAAAGAATACTGCGTGTTGTGTGTGAAAAACATCGCAAGATTGCATAATTGTCTACATGTTATAATGATTTGAGATATGAGAAACTCACTTTAACTCACACAAAATCATAACTACTTGATGGGGACTATCACCTTTGAAGTACATTCTATAACTCTCACGTCTCCTAAAAGACACGCTTGCAATCATATATAAAGCTTTTATTTTTCTTTGCATATTTTCTTTTGTTAAGCATATCATGCATGGGCATATAAGAGAGAGAAAAGAAATACCCAATGATGTTAAGCTTTTGACATTACACTTTTGCTATACTGAAGCATATAGATGTCATTTCATGATTAGCGGGCAACAGTGGTGAGATGGTTATTTATGCTTTTCTCTTAGGATTTTCAAGTCCTTCCCGTCAAAAAGAGTGATACGAGTGTTAAATACAAAAGATTACTTAATCTTACTCATTACAAACATGAGCCACAAAGCTCATTTGCTTAGTTGTGCATAGAGATGCTCATCTAAGCTACAAAAAATACAAAATTTAGAAGATTTTGTTTCAATGGCCATCCAAAGTACACAAGTACCAATGTACACAAAACATACACTGTTTTTGTATTTTTCTGATTTTTCAATTTTTTTATTTTTATGAAAAATAAAATAAAGTAAAACTGAAAATAAACAAACAAAAATATGTTAAATAAAGCAAAGCATAAAATTAGATGCAAATGCATGTTGAATGAGGATAAGAAGAGGAGATCAATCCATGGAGATAACACCAATGTTTTAGCGAAGGAATTCAAACCGTTTGCTATCAAGAAGTTTGGTGAACAAATCAGCCTTCTGAACATCAGTGTGAATGAACTCAAGAGTGAGAGTATCATCTTCAACAAGCTCCTGAATAAAGTGATGTCGAATCTCTATATGTTTAGTTCAAGAATGTTGAACAAGATTCTTAGAGATGTTTATGGCATTGGTATTGTCACAATAGATAGTAAGATGTTCTTGATGAATTCCATAATCAAGGAGGAGTTTTTACATCCATAGAAGTTGGGTGCAGCAGCTATCGGCAGCTATGTATTCAGCCTCTACAGTGGATAAAGGGGTGGAATTTTGCTTTTTGCTCATCTAGAAGACAAGATTATTACCCATATAGAAACAACCTCCCAATGTACTCTTTCTATCATCAGCATTCCCAGCCCAATCTGTGTTAGAATACCCAACTAAGACATCATTTGTGTCCTTACTATACCACACTCCAAAGTCGGCACTAGTTTTGACATATTTTATGATCCTTTTCAAAGTAATCATATGAGACTCTTTGGGATTAACCTGATATCTAGCACACACTCCCACACTATAACTAATGTCAAGTCTAATAGCAATAAGGTAAAGAAGACTACCTATCATGCTTCTATATAAAGATGAATCAACAACTTTACCCAACAAATCAACAGTGAGTTTAACATTTGGGCTCATGGGGGTTCTAATAGAACTAGCAGATTCCAAGCCAAACTTCTTCACAAGATCTCTAGCATATTTAGATTGAGATAGGAATATACCTGACTCTTACTGACGAATCTACAACCCAAGAAAGTGATTCAACTCTCCAATCATGCTCATCCTGAACTCGGCCTGCATAAGTTTGGAGAAACTATGAGCAAGTTCATCCTTAGTTGACCCAAAGATGGTATCATCAACATAGACTTGAACAACTATCAACTCGCTGTCTTCCCTTTTAATGAAAAGAGTTTGATCAGCTTTTCCTCTTGTAAACCCATGTGACACCAAGTATTGTGTGAGCCGATCATACCAGACTCTAGGGGCTTACTTTAAACCATAGAGTGCCTTCTTAAGGTATAACACATGATCCGAAAAGTGTGGATCAATGAACCCTTTTGGTTGAGCCATATGGACATCTTCTTTAATTCAGGAACCCATTCAAGAAAGCAGTCTTTACATTCATTTGGTAAAGCTTGAACTTCAAGTGACATGCCAAGGCTAGGAGAATCCTGATGAGCAAATGTCTCATCATAGTCTACTCCTTCCATCTGAGAGTATCCTTGAGCCACAAGACGAGCCTTGTTGCGGATTACATTACCCTTCTCATCAGTCTTGTTGCGGAAGATCCACTTTATGCCAATGATGTGCTCACCTTCCAGTCTAGGTATTAGAGTCCAGACATTATTCCTTTGAAACTAAAGCAGTTCATCATGCATAGCCTCATCCCAATTTTTGTCCTGAAAAGCTTCTTCAACCTTGGTAGGTTCAACCTGCGACAAATAACAAAAATATGACACAAAGTTAGCAACACATTTATCAACTATATGCTTCCTTAGTGTAAGTTCATTCATGTTTCCCACAATAACTTAGGAGGATGATTCAATTTAATCCTAGAGGAAGGTCCTTTCTCTTTATGGGATTCAAAATCAGGTGAAGTAGGTATGTCTGCTGAACCTTCTATAAAACTTGGAGTGCCAGGAATACTTGGAGATGCCAGCTCTTGATCAACAATTTCTTGAACATCCTTAGGCTCGGGAGGAAAAATTTGTTTCGAAATTTCCTCACTAATTTTCTTAGAATCGGACTCTGAGGCTTCATCAATCACAACATTGACAGTTTCCATCACCTTCTTAGTTCCTTTGTTGTAAACCCGATAAGCCTTGCTTGTAGAGGAGTATCCCAGAAATATTCCTTAATCGCTTCGGGAGTCAAATTTTTCCACATTCTCTTTATCCTTAAGAATGAAACAAGTACTACCAAAGATTTTGAAATACTTAACATTTGGCTTTCTTCCCTTCCATAATTCATAGGGAGTCTTCTTGGTACCGAGTTTGAAATACACCTTGTTAACCATATGACATGCAGTGTTGACGGCTTCTCCCCACAAGTTTCTAGCCATATCCTTGTTGTGCAACATGGATCTAGCCATCTCTTAAATAACCATGTTCTTTCTTTCAACTACACCATTCTATTGTAGAGTAATAGGAGCAGAGAATTCTTGAGATATACCTGATCTAGTGCAAAAAGACTCCATGTAAGAGTTCTCGAATTCTTTACCGTGGTCACTTCAAATTTGATCAATCTTTAAGCTCTTCTCATTTTATAATCTTATGCACAAGGCTTCAATGTACTCAGGAGTATCTGACTTGGATCTTAGGAGAATGACCCAACTGTACCTAATGAAGTCATCTACCACAACCATGATGTATCTCTTCCTACCAAGAGACTTAGTTCTGATTGGACCCATGAGATCCAGATGTAGTAACTCTAATGGTCTAGATGTAGCAGATGTCTGAGTGCCTGGATGTTTGGCTTTTGTTTGTTTCCTAAGTTGACACAGTCCACACACCACATTATTCACTTTACTGAGCTTTGGCATCTCTAAAACTGATTTATGCTTAGATACAATTGAAAGATGTTTATAAC